>NC_136508.1:86101141-86183641 GCF_053919585.1 Euprymna scolopes | reverse complement strand
ATGCTCTTGTCATCGGGTGAAATATAAGGTTTTTAATTCTCAACATTTTTATTTAGTCATAAAATAATTGTTTCATCGATGTTAATTCAACCATGTTCTTGTCTATAAAAATGAGAATGCATGTATGTGTGTGAGGATAACTCTTATGCTACATATTCAACGAATTTTTATCTGCAGACTTTAAATTTGGTATATAAGATATTCGACGTGTGGATATCTTTTTAATCGGGTTGTAATCGGAAAAAAGCGTTGCTAACAGGCAAAACTTGGACAATGTATATATATATATATATATATATATATATATATATATATAGAGAGAGAGAGAGAGAGAGAGAGAGAGAGGCAGACAGATAGACAGACAGACAGACACAGAGAGAGAGAGGGAGACCACACGTTGCCCGGGATTTAGTGCGGATGAACCAATGTTTCACATTTCCAATACTTTTCTTGTGATCCAAATTGATAAAATCGACCATTTTTTCGATCAAATCGATTAATTGCCTATTCTAGTCGGGGACTCACTGCTGTGCACCGAGAGAAAGCGTCACATGCCTCCTCACAGTGACTTAGTTCACAATACATTGTAGACTACATTGCGCTGTAAAGAACCTACTATTTATTTTATAAAATTATTAATCAAAAATATTTATTTCGAACGTCTTATCAAAGAACCTACTGTTGTATTTATATGCCAGGCCCTATTGCCTGTGCAATGATAAAACTTCTCAAATGCACTTGTTATATTAGGCTGTATAAGGTAAAAATCGGGTTATTCCTTCTTTAATGAGATTTTTTCGATTATCGATTTTCGATATTTATCGGAGGCATTCCGATACAAAATCTATCGAATTATTTGCTAATAATAAAATATAATGATTTATAAATATCATAGATGCGAGAAAAACACACATATACACAGACACACATTCTATCCCATTTCAAACTAATGTACTAGTGTTCAATGATCAGATAAGTGTAGTGTAGTATCTGTTCTGTTGTTATCACATCATCCTCTCAAGTATTTCTTACTGCATTAGGTTGTTCGTATATGTTTGTTCGTCATTATAATATCCTCCCGGAGAGCAGTGTAGTATATGTTCGTCCCTCAGTTCCTATATTATTTCTTAGTTTTATTAATATAGATTAAATAAGATTTTATTAATATAAATTAAATTGGATTTATTCATCATCATCATCATCATTATCATCATCATTATCATCATCATCATCATCATTCTTTCATTCATTCATTCATTCATTCATTTTCTTTCTCATTGTCTTTCCGTTCAATTACATTCGACCTTCTCGTGTGACTTCTGTTCTATTGTGTTGGCCGAACGCCATTTTGGCCGTTCATACGAAGAGCAGACGTGAATTTTAAACGCGATGCTGGCAGCCGTTAAAGTGTGATTTGGTCAGGGTTTTTTTTCTGATAACTTTCCTGATTTGTGTCATTGTAAATTCGTTCCGAGCAAGACCTGTCTGTGGCAGGTGTAACACGGCAGACAGCTAATTTAGTTTACGTTTATGAACGTTCCACTGTTCGTGATTATGTTTAGAAATATCGTTCGAGCCTCAATTTCAGATGAAAAGATCACTTTATTACCCGCTGCGGACAATCTGAAGTCAAAACAGAAAAGCTTGTTTACAACGCGGTTAAGTCTTTCTTTATGCCAAGGATTTACGCAACAAACTCATCATCGTCTTCTTTCTGCGTTCCCGAACGCTTAATTCAATAAAGAACAAAGTTCAGCAAAATATTAACTGTATGAAAGTTTCCAGCGGAGGTAAAAAGTCAGTTGTGTCGGTCATTTTTTTTATTTAACTCGGATTAGAGACTCAGATTTCCTTTTCAGATGATTTTCTGCATCTGAGTCAGAGTCGGGACTGAAAGTCATATTGGGGTAATGTCTTTTTTTTTTAACTGAATCTTAAGTTTAGAGTTTGATTTTTTTTTCTTCTGCTGGCATTTTTGTACGATGTGTCAAGGCTAAGAACCACTCGAGGATAAGGATAAGACATAAATTATTGACGATGGATGAGGGATATTACGGAAATACTAATATTGATTAGCAGTATGAACTGATTATTATTTAAAGGTCGGTTAAAGACAAGAATTTGTTGACATTGGATTTGAAGATGATCAATCATTAGTGAAACAGTATCGCAATAGTGTGTTCCACGGTTGGGAAATACTTGAAAAGAAGCGGTGTCCATGGGAATTCCATCTGACGCTAGCTATATGAAGCGAGTCTAAAAAAATTGTTCAATGTGGTTAACATATCAGGTCTTGCTGCGAAAGTTTTACAAAGAAAGAACCAAAATTTAAAGCTCAGCCGAGCATCTTCCATGGAAATAATGATTTCTGCAGATAATTTATTTATGCCTAAGCAATAACTATGATCTACCGCTAATGTTCAAAGATCGAAGTTGTAGTAGATTTAGCCGCAGACCACCCAAATTTAGAAACATAATATCCAGAGGCCTATCGAAAAATCGACAATCCTACCCAGACCGGTACACGTACGCACTAAAATTTGCAGACTTATTTAAACAAGATTCTGCATTTATGTATACGTGATGTAACAATGACAAGCAACAGCTCAATCTCGAAAACTGGTCGAATCAAGACAAGTGCTAAAAAATCAATATCATTTCAGAAATATTTATGACAGTAAATATTTAAAAAAATAATCAAAAAATTGAATATAAATTAATAAATTGTTAATAAATAACAATTAAAATTTAAAGTTTTCAAATAGGACACATTTTTAATTGTTGATATATGTGTATATATTTATAAATATACTTGCATGATTTATCGTTGTATTCCAAGGAAAAAACTTTCAACCTTTTTAGAAACATATATATAGTACTTCAGTAGACTTGCATTATTAAACGAAACACGTGTAAGACAGGCTTCATAATTTGAATATGTACGTACAAACATATGCATATACACGTATTAAGCACTGTCGATTATGTATTGTTTTTTTTTTTTGGATCATTTTAACAAGATATCTGAAATTATCAATCATATATATATATATATATATATATATATATATATATATATATATATACATATATATATATATATATATATATACTAGCAGAACTACCCATCGTTGACTGGGTTCAAAAACAGCCTACAGAAAAGGGACTGTAATCGATGAAAGTATTATTGGTTATGAAAAGGAGGGGGTTGTAAAGAGATAGGTTTTGATACTCAACAATTTTACCCTAAGCAAAATATGATGAAAGTAAATATAATTTTCGCGAAAATATATTTTTTATATCAACTTTGTTTCCATTCGTAGCCAAGAGTGACCAACAAAATGATGTTTCCTTACAAAGAGAAAATGTTGTATATATAATAATATAAATATACAAGAAATAAATGTTACCATAGTAAAGAAACGTTACTTTTATGGTAGAAAAGTTCATTGGTTTGTATTTTTAAGTAGTCATTTTCACGAACCGGTTTTAAAAAAATCAAAATGGCAGCGACTTTGAAATGGAGAGCCCCGTTTTCAATTTGAAGGGGGGCACCTGAGCATTCTGTGTTAACAATTAAAGAGAGTTCCGTCAACGTAAGGAATATTTATAAACATATTTTAATGGTTTCCGTTATTTTGTGCTTGAGGAATATTCGATTATGGCATGTGTAGTTTATATAAAAATTCTTTTAAGTAGTTATCGCCTCAAATTTCGTTTTAATTTCGGTTCGCTGAAATTATTTCAAGTAAAGAGCATTAATAACTATTTCAAAACTAAACAAAAAAACATGAACTGAAATTTTATTGACTATGGTAACATTTATTTCTTGTATATTTATTTTTTGGGTAGTCGTTTGTTGGCTTTTCTGCTAAACACTCTTACTAAATAATATCGACGAAATATCGAAAAACAAAGAAACAAAAACAGTTTTGAAAAATAATGAAGCTTTACTTACTTTAGTAAAATAATCTGAAATAGAAAAATGGGATATTAAAAAGGTAAGCACGTAATTACTTTAGTTTTTTAAGCAAAGAATCGATATGAATATGAATAAGAAGGAAATGACGGTCTTTTCAAGCAGAACAGCTTCGTTTCAATTTTACAGTATTGAACGGTGTAATATTGCGCCGTCGGGTTGTACTATTGTAATGTAAAGAACACACAGAAAGGGTTGTAATCAGCTGAATTCCTTCTAGTACACTGACAAAAAAGCTTAAACAGATATTTAAATAAAAATAAAAAGGTTATGTAATTGTTTTTAAAAAGACACATAATCACGTGAGCAGGATTTTCCTTCTTTTGACACGAGAACAAGTAATGTTCTTATTTTTTATTATTTATCTATTTATCTATTTTCGAAAGCGTGTCACGTGCAAGTGGAGAAGGAAAAAAACAGAGTTATTCAAAATTTGTGTCGAGAATTGTCTAAAGTTCCGACTTTAGTTTTTTTTTTGTTTGTTTTTTTTTTTTTTTTGGCTTTCACTTTAATAAGAACGTGAATTTATGAGGTGAATTTATTTGACACAATATGATTCAACTAAAAATAATAAATAAAAGCTAACATGAACTAAGATTAAAGTTAAGGTGTTATTGTAAAAAAAAAACTTGTTAAACTTTGTGACATATTTCCATTCTATGAAGCTCAGGGGCGAACGAACACCCCATAATTTTATTATACCATATTTCTTCAAACTGAAACATAATTATCAAAGTATACTTACGCAAATAGATATGAAAAGTCTTTGTTAAAGTTTGTGCGATAATTCCATGGAGTACAGGCGTGAACGCAGACTCCAAAATTTTATTATACCATCCCTATTTAAGTTGAAAAATACTTATCAAAGTATTCTTATGTATCAAAAACCCTTGTAAACGTTTGTTTTTTGTTTTGTTTTTTTCATTTTTTATTTCCATACTTTGTGGGCCAGGCGCGAACGCAGAGCCCACAATTTTTATGAATCACCGTTCTGCCAGATCAAACATACCCATTCCTGTGTCTCGATACATCTTCTATAATGATATGTAATCAGTTTTTTTAAAAATAGTCAACCATATAGGAGCTTATTCGTGACCAGACACACACACAGAGACATTCCGCTTCTAAGCATTTTAAATAATTTATGAAGAGGGCGCTTCACAGAACGTCTGAAACGCGTTAAAAACGATTTCAATGTTTAAAAACATATTACAATGATCTAAACATAATTTTCAATGAAAAACCAAGACACGGAATAATAAAATAATGTTAAAAAATGCACATTGTTGGTGACTACGCCCTTATTTAATTATATATATATATATATATATATATATATATATATATATATATATATATATATATATATATATATATATATATATATTGCGGATAAATAAATATATATATACTAGCAGGTTGTCCGGAATTGCCCGGTCGTAAAATATGCTTAAATATGATATTTGGATTAATGGAGATTTCGTATTTATTATTATAATATATTGGGCCCAATATATAACACTGACTTAAAATATTAAAAAAAAAAAAAAAATGATCCGTGCGTCACTACCGAGAATCGAAATCAAAACGTTTAGCTTATGATTTACTTTTTCTTATGACGTTTATGAATGAGTTATTAAACATGTTTTCTGCAAGGCTGAAAATTTAAACATAAACCAATAGCTATTCCGTTACGCATGCATATTCGTAATGCCGACATTCGACCTTCACCTGGCAAATTCAATTTTTTTTAAATTTTCACACTTTTGCAAAGTTAAAATCCAAATATAAAGTTTCGCACGTGTTCGAATATCTTAAGTTTCATGTCTGTGGACCAAAAACTGACAGAGGAGTTCGGTAGGCAATTTTTTTTTAATAAATATATATATACGCATACATAATATATACAGAAAAAGGTTTGTGTTTACTATAATCTTTTTAAGCAAATATTACGCAAGTATAAATCATATAGAATGTCTGCATGAATAGTTATCATCATCCCATGAGAAAACCGAAAAGAAAAACTAACTGAGAATTAACATGAATGTTTAAAAGAATATGCAAATTAGCTAGATCTTTTGCTAGTGAATGCAATTCCACGACCCATATATAACAAAGTTGTATTTTCTTTTTAAATAAATAGAAAAAACAAAATTCAAACTTCAGTGCAGGGTGTCACGATTAACACCAGTCGATAGATTTGAACCCGGCGACATATATATAGAATTATTCTGTCCAGTTTTGGATTTGGAATCAAAATTGATGATCTTAGTTCTGCCGGTCAAATCAAAGAACCTTTCAAACTGGTGTACGATATCTGATTGTTATCTTTAAAGTGAGTTTTTCATGTGTTTTCTTTGCTCTTCTCGTCCTTTTTAAACAGATTTCTTACTTTTAGTTTATTTTGGAATACTGTATCTTCAGTGAAGTCAATATTTAGAAATAATTTCTCACTAATAAGCGATAGTGTTCAATACAGAGTGAATTATAACCGTTTTAAATAATTTTGCGTTATCACAACAGCCGTTTGCAATTTATTTCTCGCTGGCAATAACCATTGGTCATCACCAGAATTTGGGTGGCAATCCAAGGTCATTGTACTCTTCATACTCCTTCAGTGGGTGTCTTGTTGTCAATTTAAAAAAGAGAGGGCAGACCAATACTTTCTGTGGAAAAACAAGATAGCATTAGGAGCAATATATAATAATAGGGAAATAAAGCCGTTGAGGTAGATATATTAATCGCAATACGAAAGCGAAAAAATAAATTTTCAATAAACGCGACAGTTTTTGAGTATTTCGTGATCTTCTTTGCAGTTGTTGACGAATTCGTGTCGAATGCAAGTTACCCGGATTGTCAATATATTTGCTAACTAAGCTTCACCCAGACGAATAAATTGGTCACAGTACCCAAAACGAATATGTAATATAACAATATTGCATATTTGTTTTGGGCACTGTGACCAATTTAGAATATATACAGGGTGGATTAAATCCAATATCTGCCTTGCTAATGCCCGTTATCGATAAAAAAAGACGACGGAAGAGAGTAATGTAGACATGTGACACTTGCAATTTAATAAATTTTGTCACTAAATCATTTTTCATTTTCATTTCCACTCATGCATTTGGGAAAATACGTTACTTAAGCTGCATGTGTTTTAGTTTTCATCCTGTTTGTTTTATTATGGATGTCTTAGGCAACTCAAGCTAGCAATGCTCGTTTTAAGTCAATGGGCTATAACTTTTACCGGGGTTAAAACGTATAGAACACACACACACACACACACACACACACACACACACACACACATATATATATATATATATATATATATATACATATATATATACATACATATATATATATATATATATATATATATATATATATATATATATATATATATATATATATACAGAGTGGAACGATAAATTTATCGTCCTAAAGAAACACTACAGCTTTATTTTAAAACTTTTATTTAAAAAATCAATTCAGATAACTTGATTATGCAGTAGAGCTGACATCTATTGAATGTGGCCGCCTTAACCCTCTCTCACCGCCTCGATACGGGTCCAGAATTGGGAGCATAACTTTTCTACAAACAGAGCTTGGCGAATACTTGGCGGATGGCGTCGATCAGTGTGGCTTTGGTTTTATAGGAGGTCATGTTGGTGATGTTCTCTACGTATAATCAAATGAAGTAGTCCGACTGGTTCGGGTCGGAGGAGGAGAGGTGTCAGTGAAAGAAATGTACAAAGTCGTAGCACTTCTTCTGAAGCTTTGAATTTGGTGGCCGGCGCCGAGTCCTTCTGCCACATCGAGGGTCTGCCAGCGGTCACCTGGCTGCATCAGGGGATCAACACATTCTGCAGCACATCCAGGTACACTTTGATGTTGACTTTCGTCGACTTCAAAGATATGAGATGGCTTGATGTGGCTCTCACTTGAAACCACATCAAACCCGAGGCCGGAAACTTTGTTTTCATCACCCTGGCCACGTCTTTGTAATTCGTGGTAATCCAACGATTCTTTTTGAGGGTGCTGGCAATAGTCGTGTTGTCACAAATTGGATTAGTAGAGCGCATAAATTGTAAAGCGACGCCTCTCCGACCTCGCTTGTTGAACAGTGTGTCACTTTCAGACATTATAGCAGACTGTTATCGCTCTTGGGATTTGTACACAATTGACGAACTAACTGACGAAAAAAAAGAAGACCGATTTTCATCGAATGGAAATGGAATCATGTCGCCTTATAATTTTATGATAATTTTATCATTCCATCCTGTATAATGTGTATTTATTGACTTGTATATATATATGTATATATATATATATATATATATATATATATATATATATATATATATATATATATATATATATATACATATATATATACATATATATATACATGATCCTCTTGATATTGGCCTATTGGCTGTCTAGTGATTGTTTAAACAGGACATCTTACAATTATACCATGAAGGGGAAAATGACAGTCTCAGGGGTTTTACATCGACAAATGGAAAAATATACCTGCTCCACCTTGGGTTGTTCTTGATTTGACAGATCCTCGAAAAAGATGCAAACGAAGATTCGTACAACCCGAAGCCAATGTGGTATTTACAGCATCTTTATTTCGGATGTTTCCCCCACTAAAAAGCTGCACTTTCTATAAAAAGCTGACTTTTTTATCGATATTTTCACCAACTCGATGCCATTTACTGTCCACGACCTTTTTTCTTCCTCTGACTACCGACTGGGTTTGCTCACTCTGACTCCAAGCCCTTGACCAACTGATATTTCCAAATGATCTTTTGCGTCATTTTTTATGTTTGTTTTTTTTTTCACAAAGTTAACATTTTTGTTTGTGTTAAAAACATCTATTAAACCATTTTAACATAAATAATTTTATCTGTAAATATTTATTTTGCTATGAAAACATTCTTTCTGACATTTTATTAATGACGATAATATGTATCATATGTGATATATATTATTATTATTATTATTATTATTAACAGTTTTCATGTTTTGAAAATGATATAATTATTCACAGACATCAACAAAGCAAATCAAATCGTTTCAGTGGAATGGTGACGACTAACTGCGAAGATGTTCCGAAGAGTGAAAGCATTGTTTCAGTATTTCTTAAAACCCTTTAGTGTGGAAATTATGTTGCCACACGAAGTTTGCGCGTTTTGTGCACCTCGAAGCTGAAATTGATTATATATGCATAGTTTCGGCATCAAGTAAGTGCCTGGATACGTTTGTGGGATCCAAAACTAGACGATGTTACATTTGTGATCCCACAGTTGCGGATCACATGTAATTCATAATCCACTGCGACTGTAGAAAACAGTCCGTGGGAGTGGTGGCGAATTACATTTTGTACAAGGGATCACCACATATCAAGGCCCGGTGACCACTCGAAGATAAGGGTTAATGTGTATACGGTAATCATTGGGACGATAGCGTAATAATCGATAGTGGATGAAATTTGGTATTATTAGATTATTTAAGAAGACGGTTCGATAAGAACTTGTTTACGTTGGACTTGAAGACGGCAATATTGTAGTCAGCTGGAAAGCAGACCAGAGGAACAGAGTCCAAGGCAGGCAGTTCTAGAGAAGAAGCTTTTATCACAGAATCCACGATAGAAGGAATTTTTTATAATAATTTTGGCTAGACGAGTGTTTTTTGTGAAAGATTGACAAGTGGAGATCATAGATTAAAGGTCAGTCGAACACTTGCTATGAAAATAACGATAAAGCAAAAACAACGTTTTGCAGAGAAAAGAAAAGAGCATCACCTATCAAATTACAAGGTCAGTTTTGAATTCTGTCATGGCACGATAGCTGCTCCGAGCAGCTCCAGCCCAGATATTGCAGCAGTACGCCATTTTTGGATGTATTTGGTTCTTATATAGATAGTAAATTGTATCGGTATTGAGATATTTACTGGAGCGGTAGAATGATCCAACTATTTTTTCAGTAACCTTGACAACGGATTTGATGTATGTGTTCCATTTCAGAACGGAATTGAAGGTCAAAGTAGCTTGTTTAAGCGTTAACAAGACGAGAGCCGTTCAGTTTAATTGGGGGCAGATGTGGATGATAGAAAGAGAGAAGCTTAGTTTTAAATGCATAAAAATTAAAAAGCCACCTTTTCCCCATTGCACCTCGTGCTCAAGATCAGAGAAGAGTGATTCAGAAAGATCTTGATCCTTTACGGTGTTTGAAGTGTTGCCATAGATAGTAGTGTCGTCTGCAGAAATGTCTAATGATATAACCGTTCGCACATCTGCTGTAGATCTGGCAAAACGGAAATTATATTGCATGTCACATTTTGCTGAGGTCGTTGATAACTTCTCTGTTTAACAAAGATTCCAGTCACTTCATCGTGACGCACAGGAGACGAATTAGTCTGTAATGATAGGAAGATGGCCGAACGCTTGAATGTTTAAATACAAGGCATACTGATGGGATTTTGGGGAGGCGGCCTTGATCTCATAGGGTAAAATTTGTAATGACGTTACTTTCTGGCTTTCACATTTTCGTGATAAATTTGTGCGACGAATATAATTTTTTTTTCTTCAACTTTAAAAAAGGATAAATAAAACCAAGGATACAAGATCAATTTCATTATTTATTGTTTTAAAATTTGAATTCATAAATGTATTTTATTACATAAATATCTCTGTAATATTTTATTCATAAACATTTCTGAATCTAAGTTAAAATTCCTCTGTTAGATTTTTAGCATAAATCAACAAAGCTAAACATTCCTTTCTTTCAAAACATTCTCTATGTTTATTTTTTTCTATATAACTGTTAACAAATCAATGATAGTAATCATTCAGACGTTTGCCATTGATCGCCACAACATAACACAGATACAAGGCTGTGATCATAGATAAAAGGGTCAAACATAACACTGTTGCTAAAATTTCACAAAATTCAGAGTATCTGAATTTTCACGAAAGATTTCCTCCCCTCGAAGGACTCAGATGCAATTCAAACTTTCAATATATTCAATTTATTTTCGATTAGTAGGGAGGGGCCAACGTTGTCCAAGATTGAATGAGCATCAACAAATGTTCCACTCTCCCATACTTTATAGTCATCGAAATCAGTAAAATCGTCCATTTATTAATCAAATTTTTATTGCCTGCTCTAGTTAGAGACCCCTCCTCCGCAATATACCAAGAGGAAGCTGTACATGCCTCCCTGCAGTGGCTTAGTCCACAATAACTTTGTAGTTTATATTGCACCGTAGAGAATCTACTGTTGATTTTTATAAAATTATATGTAAATAATGGCTTCATTTAAAGTTTAAATGTAAAAATCAAGTATTATGGTTCAATTGTGCTCTAAAAGGAAACATTTATTTTGAACGAGTTCCTGCCTAAAGTTGATTTTATTGGTTGAATATTTCTGTTTGTGCGGTGATAAAACTTCTCAACTGCATTTGTGATGTTAGATTGTATAAAAGTGTTAACTTTGATCAAAATCGGACTTCCTTCTTTAATCAGATTTTTTCGATTATCGATTTTCGATACTTATCAGATGCATTCCAATACAAAATCTACGTAAGAATACTCCCAGACGTCAAGTAGCGTTGTGTGAAATTAAAAAAAAATCGGCACAGCCGTTTCCGAGTTCATAAGCAGTCTCTCTCTCTCTCTCTCTCTCTCTCTCTCTCTCTCTCTCTCTCTCTCTCTCTCTCTTTCTCTCTCTCTCTCTCTCACACACACACACACAGACGCACACACACACAGAGACAAGGTTCCTTTTATATAAGTGATAGATTGATAGATAGATAGATAGATAGATAGATAGATAGATAGATAGATAGATAGATAGATATAGTATAATATACCTATCCGGGTTTATTAGAAAATGAACTCCTGTGAACTGTCACTGAACAGATTTGTCGTAAAGAAAATCTCGTACAACGCCACTTCCTGACACAAACTGCTACTTAAATCGAACTATTTTTTCTGACACGTGATCCAGCTCAACTAATCAGAGCATCTGGTATCGCTCAGGGCCTATTTCTACGTGCAACAAGCGAAGGATATACTCTCAATCGTGTCATTCACGAATATTTTAAAGGTCGGACGAAGGTTTCAGCTCTTCAACGTGTTTGCTGACGATCCGTCACGAGAAAGTTCATTCGGGCAATTTGTGTCCCGAACAACATAAACAAATTAGAAAATGGCGTGAGAATTTGTAGCCATCGGCAACAACAACAAAAAGAATTCGTAAATATTGAACCTTATTTGCTTTTCTAACTTGCCTTTTTTTTTTATCAGACGCCTACTCGTTCGTAACAGTCGTCGTGTTTGTTTTTGTCTGCTGTTATGTAAAAGAGAAATGACAACATGAACCAGAATTATTTGTAAAGATTTTTACGTATTTCTTTCTTTTAATCTGGTTATGCGTTAAATTGTGCGATAGACAAGACAACTTATCAAGCAGGAGGAAAACTAACACATACGGTAACTACAAAACATTGAGGCTAATTTATAAAGAAAACCTGAATAAACAAAGGTTAAAAAAACGATCAAAAGTAAATAAATTCTAAAAGATAAAATGGAATAAACAAATGTAATCAAATAAGAAATCGATCGATTTTGATCGATTTTGATCGAATCTGTGTAAAATAATTACTTTTTTAAAGATGTTCGTACATTGGAATGAAACTGAAGAAGAAGGAACACGTGGAGGTTGCCAACATCCATAAGTGAAAGTAATGCAATGGAACCGACTGGATTCGAACTTGGACAAACCAAATCGTCAGTCCACATTGTTATCCATTTCATCAGTCGCCATTGATAACTTTTTTGATTGACATCAAACAAGGCACTGAAACACAAGGGGCTAATATGAATTAGGGGTCATATGTATGGGAACACTTTAAGTAGGGAGTTGTTCAGCGCGGTGTTTATTCACATTACATTTAATTTTGGTGTGTTTTTACAGTAAATGAAGCATCGAAGAAATTTCAAACCAAGTAGTTAAATGAAAGACGTTAGGAGTAGAAAGCTTTCTGCGTCTGAAGACCTCGTAAATTTGGGTAAAAAAGAAATGTAATTTATCTGATAAGCGGATTAGTGGGGAGGAGGTACAGCAAATTCATTGGAATACACTGCATTTGTAAAACAAGTACAGGTATGAAACATTGCGGCGATGGAACAGAGGCTGGAACTTAGTAGACAGTGCCAAGTGTCTATTAAATAAAAGGCGGTGTACCAAGTATGAATCAATTAGGTCCAATAGTAGCACTTTCACTGGCGGATGTTGGCAACCTTCACATGGTCCATCCAATAAGTATCTAATTCTGGAAGCGTCGGGAAACCCCTTGCTAACAACAAAATTAATTCGTTTAAAAAGTCTTAGAATTAACTTATTTATCAAGTTTATCTTTTCATATCAAATGGAACAATAAATTCCAAGTTTTAATATAAAAATAAAATGTTTGTTGAATAAAAAAGCAATAATTGTGTTTCTGGTCTGTTGAAATTGAACCATCTTTCCAGTTCTTCATTTGTACTGATGCCAACGTACAGTTGTTAAGGTGGACACTGATCAATTCTATGATATGAAGTTCAACTAAAGTACATTCTGTTTCCTCATACTTTTCGTGACACAAAAACTATAACAACGGATTTCTCACGCGCTTCTCATGGTGATTTATGAGACTTGTATAACTGACATTTCCACATTCATTACAAGTAAGACCATAAATACTGCATGTCAAATGACGATGGAATAATTTCTTTTCATTCGTAAAAAAATGATAAATTGATTTTTATGGAAGACAGTTGAAATATAGAAAGTTCAAATCGTGTTTTTAATCAAAAACTGGTCAATTGTGATGTGCAGTCATTCATAATTTTTTATTGTTGATTTGCTTTTTAGATCGCTAGTATGTGAAGTAATTTATCTCCGATGGGATGGTGGACCTCCTAGAAATGCACAGGACCAGCAGCATATCGCAGTCAACAAGGAAAGAGCTATTTCAAAAACTCTGTTGGCTTTGGAACTGAGGGAAAAATCCTGGCTGTGTACGAATGTGAATATGGATGTTGACCTCATTCGATATTATTATGCAAACACACAATCAATCCTAAGACAATTGAAAAACAAAAGAAACTGGGAAAAAACATCGCTCTTATTCTTTACTGATTTAATGATGAAGACAATATGTTCGAAACTTCTGTAAAATGATTTATTGTTGAAAGCATTTTTGAAGAACTATTTTATTGTACTTTTCAATTATGCTTACATTACTTGCATCTGTTACATAACAATGAAAGCTTAACATCGATTACATAACAATGACAGTTTAACATAGATTACATTACTATGAAAGTTTACCATCGATTACATAACAATGAAAGTTTAACATAGATTACATAACAATGAAAGTTTAACATAGATTGCATAACAATGAAAGCTTAACATCGATTACATAACAATGAAAGTTTAGCATAGATTACATAACAATGAAAGTTTAACATAAATTACATAACAATGAAAGTTTAACATAGATTACATAACAATGACAGTTTAACATAAATTACATAACAATGAAAGTTCAACATAGATTACATAACAATGACAGTTTAACATAGATTACATAACAATGACAGTTTAACATAAATTACATAACAATGAAAGTTTGCCATAGATTACATAACAATGAAAGTTTAACATCGATTACATAACAATGACAGTTTAACATAGATTACATAACAATGACAGTTTAACATAGATTACATAACAATGACAGTTTAACATAGATTACATAACAATGACAGTTTAACATAGATTACATAACAATGACAGTTTAACATAGATTACATAACAATGAAAGCTTAATATAAAATCATGTGGTTTTCATATTGGGACAATCTTTACATGTATACTTAGTGATTACTTATCTTGACAAAGGATTTCCGTCTTTTGCCGCCAATTGATATCAATATCACTACTGTTTCTCCTTTTCATTGCTTTGTGGATGACTTTGAAGACTTTATGCTGATCTACAAATCCTGACATATATTACACAAGACAGATTGGAGGAAAGGTTACACTGGTGTAGCATGAGACTTTGATTACATAGTTTTGTTATAGAAAATGCGGTGACACTTGTCACACTTCCAGCTTTGCCATACTTAATGAATGTCATTCAGCAAACTTATGACAATCTACGCTTCAGCTTTTCATGCTGCAATTAGTTTCAAAGATTGCACAAACCTTCATTACGTGCATTCTCCATAAAAAATTTTTCCAATGCCAATGTTTCCAATTCACACCTAATCTATTTAGGTGTTCTTACATACAGTGTTTATACCTTCTAGGTGTGTGTTGTAGTAGCTTCCCAACCTGCAGTTGACCGTAAAATAGTTGTTTATGAATTCTATCCTCTTCCATGTGAACCTTTTGCATTGCCCAGCGCATGTGAGCAATAATTATCACAGCCTCGAAAGCACTTCAGTGCCCGGTGTTTTATTTTACACTTGAAACTGAGTATGCGCTTCAAACATTTCCATCGAAAAACCATATAGAGTTCACGTCACACATGAATTGCCGTCAAACACACAATACTTGTACACACAGAGCTTAGTTTTGGAGCTGATACATACATCTGCATGAACTTGTTTCCTAAGCTTTTGAAAAGCAACGAAGGATTTCTACATCCACATGTATTCCTGCATCAAGGAAGCCATCTCTTGACAAGGTATTGCCAATATACAAACGGGTATCTATCACACCTACCCAACTTCCATAGACCCGAATATGTTGTTTTACATGCACGTCAGTATTTACGGCTATTTTAGATATATCCAAACATCCGTCTATTTCAAGTTTTCGATAGTAATGATTCACCACTTACAGTGGCCAAAAGCTACTTGAGGATAAAGAGGGTAAGTTTGATGATATGAAATTATTATAAAAGAATTGAGAATGGTGTTTAATTTATTCCTAAAATAACTCTACGGATATTGGTTGGCATTCGAATTGAAAAGGACCATGTTGTAGTTGGTAGGGAAGATATTCCGTGGTAACCTGTTTCACATGTGCGATGTTCTTGGAGAAAAAGCCTTGTTCATAGAAGTTATGTTTGATTTTAATTATACACAGGAAGGAAGAAGAGCTTTTTTGCAACATATGTAGAAATACGGGTTCTAGCTGTGAAAGTTTTATCTAGAAAACCAGAGATCAGAGTTCAACCGGGCACCTAGCATAGAAATATCGATAGAGTGGAAAAAGACTAGCGACCTCTCCCCCATATAAAAGCGATTATAGAGAAGTGAATAAATAATCTTCCATTTCTTCACAGATGTGGCAACATTATTTCAATCAATACCCGATAGGAATCATCACGCAGCAATAATTACGTTTTTCCAGTGATTATGAGCAACAGATTTGATGTGAGTCTAAGTTTTTTGAAATAGCATTTCTGTTGATTTGTCACGCTGAAGTTTGAAAAAGTATCCTCGCCAGGTCAGCCATTGTTTATAATACCCCTCCTGTCCTCCCATCGGTCTGTTGGTCTGTCAAGAATTATTTTGAAACAATATCTCCACTGTTATCCGTTCAGATTAAATGGATGACGCTTTTTAAGAAATACTGTTTTTTGCTAAATTTTTACAAACTCCTATTTTCGTTTCTCTTACGTTTGTTTGTTTTACATAAGCCAGGATTTTTTTTCTTTTTTCAGTCGTGTCCCCGGTGTATTTCCATACCTCCCATTTCCTTTCTCGTCGTCCATCATCCAGAGAGACATGCGTTTGACAATTGTCGCTTTAACAAAAAAAAGCGTTCAGTGTCGCCCCGACATTTAACTCCATACTTGTTTGTCTCTCGTGCCGCCACTCAAACGCTGTTCCCCCTTTCCTGCCTCCTTTAATGAAAGACATAAATAATCCAATCATTGCTTTTCACATTTGACAAACGCGTTTTCTCTTTCTTCCATTTCATTTTAATGCTACAACGTCGCACATCCGGCGTCTATTGTTTCCTTATAAATGTCCGCCAAGGTCATTCAGTTAGGCAGGATAATGGCCGCTCTTGTTTGCCAACCAGTTCCTGCATGCCCAACGGCCGACCGACCGTCGACACGCACCCCCAACTGGACCAACAATCAGTAAAACAAACAGCAAGGTCATAGCAGACGGTATTACATCAATTGCGCGCTGTGTATGCGCCTGACAACTAAACGGTATTAAATTGGTTATTTGACGTTTGACAGAATTAACGAAGGGTTCACAGTGGGCTACAGGGACTTTTTACCACAATAACCACGGTGCTTTAATGATAAGACAAATAAGAGGAAAGTCCTTAGAATGAGCAGTAATTCATCAAGCATATCTATAGTGTCGCCCCTGGCTAAAGATAGGTAGAATATTTGGGCGATAGTACGTCTGTGAAAAGTGCAAGGAATAACGCTAACCATTAATGCACATGTAGTTAAAGGGAAGAACAAAAAAGATGGATAAAATCATGAATGTTATGAATGGGTCACCAGTTAGTAAGAGCAAACTCAACAACGGAAAATTTGAAGTGAAAACAAGAATACATGAATTAACGAACAAAAATATTTATATCGACAATTTTACAGAAATGGAAAATATACTTTGAAAGACTAAAGTTTGTTGAGAAGTTTTAAAGTTCTTGAATAAGAAGTAAACAAAAAACGGCAGAAAGTTTATTTGAAAATTTATTTGTGTTTTATGTGTGTGAGAGAGAGAGAGAGAGAGAGAGAGAGAGAGAGAAAGAGAGAGAGAGAGAGAGAGAGAGAGATAGAGAGAAAGAGATAAATAGAAAGAGTGTTTACCTTCTGGTATTCCCTAAAGAAAAAGCAGTAGGTTTAAAGGAATTTTAACGTTGCGTCTTCCAATCTTCTAAGATGAGCGTTGTTGATGTCGAGAGTCGACGTATGTTCTAGAAAAAACTGAATTTCTGTTCATCAAACCATTGTTTTATTGGCTTGTTGGATTTCACGCGGGGTTGTTAGTTTTAGAGTTTGAAACAATATTTATTGGTTGGAAAATATTTCCAGCTCACACATTCCGATGAAACCCGGATTGCTTCTGAAGCGATAAAAGTGAGCAAATCTGAACCAAGAAAAAAGGGTGACAAGTCATTGGCGTTTTAGCATTCGTTTGAATTGCATGTCGATGTCCAACTCCAATAAAACAGTGAAATAGGACACAAGAGTGAAGGAACGCAGATCAAAGAAAGTGCATTCATGCTTGTCTCGCACATCAATTTCTGATCCACCATAAATCTTAAAAGACACTTTTTTCGCAAAAATCACCGATGCTTATTCACGTGCAATGTTGTTTCTGAGTTCATAAGTTTATAAGATTGTTGTTTATAACGTACGGCGTTGGTTTCAATTGTTTCGATCCGTCAACAAACAAATCGATTTACAGTGTTCAAGTAGAATTTACTATAAGATTTTATATAGAGCAGATGTCTATTAAATCTCTGTTTTCTTAATAAATAGAGCAATAATTATCAAGGCCGGCGGAATAAGAATTAATGAAATGGAATGATAAATTGTTGAAAGATAAAGAATCTCATGAGAGGATTGAAAATGATTAATGACTAATGCAAATAAACCATTTTGTTAAAATAATTTCTGACTTTATTTTAACAAAATGGTTTATTTACATTAATCATTTTCAAATAAACCATTTTGTTAAAATAATTTCTGACTTTATTTTAACAAAATAGTTTATTTACATTAATCATTTTCAAATAAACCATTTTGTTAAAATAATTTATGACTTTATAGTCATAAATTATTTTTAAAAAATGGTTTATTTACATTAATCATTAATCATTTTCAATCCTCCAATGAGATTTTTTATCTTTCAACAATTTATCATTCCATTTCATTAATTCTTTATTATTTATCTAGGAAGCAGTTCTATTTATGACTATAAGCATTTATCTAGGAAGCAGTTCTATTTATGACTATAAGCAAGGAAGCAGTTCTATGACAATATGTTCTACGGACGGAACACTATTATGAAGAAACTCTATCCGTGGAATTTTAATCTGACGTTAAGCGTATGGATGAAGAAAATAAAGTCAGTTTTCGTTGCGTAGCAAAGCGAGTTCTTGTTATGAATGTTTTGTTATATGTCGCTTGGTATTTACGGCACCAAATTACAAATATGTTACGTTGTGTGCGTTATTTTTGATGTACCAAATATGTGCGTATGTTACGTGAGTTCTTATTTAGTGTTCTCGCTTGTAAGACGACTTATATATTTGTTGTTGTTCATGTTTGTGAGATAGAGTCTTAAACATGTATATATAATGAGAGAGACAGTTTTGTATATATATAATAGCCAACGGCATGTAATACACAATGAGAGGAGATTTGATATATAGATAGATAGATCGAGAGTTTGACATTTATACTTTTGACAGTTCTGTAAACGAGAGTGTTTCTATAACATTTATACTTTGACACACATACTTTCTAGCACATATTTTTTTAGATGATGATTTTATCAAGGTTCTTATAACATAAATGGACAATACCTTTTCTGTTGAATAACAACACGACGACGCAGATACAAAAACACATGATGACGTCCTTTATTTCATGATCGATCCTAATTTCGCTTGAGGAATTCAAAGTTTCTTTACATGGCTTTTCTTTTCTAACCTTCGCTTCCAAGGTTTGGTGTCAACAGCTGTCTCTGACCTCTCTCTCTCTCTCTCTCTCTCTCTCTCTCTCTCTCTCTCTCTCTCTCTCTCTGCTCTTCTCTCCTCTTTCTCTCCGACTGCATCTAAAACGCTACCTATATTGAGAACTCGTCACGTCATCACATGATTAAACATGTGCTCATCGAGCACGTTGCCTTGACATGCGTCACGTTGCAAAACATCCCACACTGACATGACCCCACGAGTTTAGTAACCTATTTTTCGAGTAACCTCTTTACAAAATATGTTTACAATATCAATTGACGATTTTATTTTAATTTTCACAGAAACAAATTTCATCATTACATTCCTTTCCCAATAAACAGATATCTAACTATTTTGTGTGAGCTAAACAATTGCGATTCCACATTTCTTACTTTCAATAACATTCTGTATTTATTTTAACTTATGATTGGAATTCTCAATTCCAAATCTAGCTTCGAAATTTCGAATCCCTTACTATCCTATTTTATATTTACTCACAAGAACAGGTTTCTGTTGTAACAGTTTTACAAAGTGGAACGAAAGACTGGACCTCAGCGAAGAAACTTTTCCTGAAATTAACGATCGAGTAAAGAAGGGACGTAAGAAATGAGCTGAAAAAAAGCGGGAGAGACCCCCCCCTCCACATGAACTGTTTAAACTTGAACTCTTCGTGGATGAATTATTTGTAAGAAAATGTTTCATTTTGAATCGATTATTTTCGTTAAAGTAAATTCTTGCAGTGGAAACTGATGAAAGAAAACAAAACTCGGCCACCCTTCATTATACAATTTTCGAATCAGCTAGCACGCACATATTTATTGTGTATTTAAGTGTTAAAATAATGAAAAATGACAAGATATCATTTTCGATGCGATTTCGTGTTCGTGTGGATCGATCCGACCGATCAAGAACAAAACATAGCGAATGAAATATTAAATTAACATTAAACATGTTTAAACAGCTTCAAAAGAAACAATGCCTTTCGTTTTGTTTATAGAATTGAATGATTCCGAAGGTTGATGGGATGAATGATCAACGAATACTGTTCCCCCACCCGCCACACATATATGTGCGCGCACGCAAACACATCTTCTAGTCGAGACAAGTATTTAAAACAAATTGAACATTTATATTTCCCATTGTATTAAAATCGTGGGCTTTGGTTAACATTAACTCCCACTCTTTATCTGTGGCTAAACATAAACGTAGATTCCATGAACAAAGCTTCTCTCTTAGAACTGCACACCTATGGAACTCTCTTCCGTGTACCTGCTTTCAAGCTGACTACAACATGGCCGTCTTCAAGTTTAATGTAAACAAGTTCTTGATGGGCCGTTCCCCTTAAGTAATCCATTTTTACAAAATTTACATTTCGAACTATTACTATGATATTGTCCTTTTGACTACTGTACACGCTTTAACCCTTATCCTCCAGTGACCTCTGGGTCTTGATAAGTGGTGATTCCCTTGTAAAAAATGAAATAAAAAATAAAAATAACCCCCAAAGTGCAAACACTAGTAAGGCCGTTCTGAGAGAACTGAGGTCTGAGGTTAATTTTCTCATTGCTACTTTCTTGAAGAACTCCATCTTACATTTGCTCTTGTGTCATACCCGTTCTCATAAGGAGAGTCACAGACATATTCAGTTCTTTAAATGAGATATTGAATGTAAATCTATATTAGATACATCTACACACGTCACATTTTAGGGGGCGATATAAGGGGTCAACTGCAAGGACCGAAAACCTGTGTGTCTTCTTCGAAATGACGTAACAATTAAAAATGACACCTTCTTTAGATGCGTCAATTCAATCTGTGTTTACACTCGATAACATCAATTTGCATGCTTTACTCTATTTTTATGTAAATCAATTTTATCGAAATAAAGTGAATATTTTCATATGTATCAGCATATTGGTCTGTCACGCTTCAGTTTGAAATACAATGTTCGTTTGGTTTGTGGTAGATTAGAAAAAAATGTGCGATAGGAATGGATATAAAAAAGTAACCGAACTGATATGAGCTCCTTTTTTTTTCTTACTCTTTCTTCTTCTGTCATCTTCATTTCTTTTACTCAATTTGCACATCCAGATGCGATTCAAATGAACGTCAGAAAACGAATGTTTCGCATAGCCACCCTCTTTCTTTTGTTTCGATATGTTTCCTCTTCTCATGTAATTACTATAACTATATCCGAGTCTTTCTTCCTTGCAAGATTATGATGGGAAGATTTAATTATGAGTGCCAACTGGTGGAACCACCTAGAGATAGACGTGAAAAGGTACGCAAGCCTCATGCTGGGAACACTGGCTGCGACTACGATACTCATTCAATACGGCGACTTTTCATAATATTACTCGAACTGGAGCAAGATCCCTCTATTACTTGAAACAATTATACTCCTTTCGCGGGATATATGAGTGTCGATTCAGGATTCGAAACGAACTCACAAGTTTAGAAAAGAATCTAACGATAAAATAATCTAAACGCACCTCACAAGTTGAAAAAAAAAACTAACGAAGAACGTTAGAAAGACTTATCGTTACAGAAAGAGTAATTTTATCGTCCCAGTTTTTCAACTTAACGTGGAACTTATAAAACAGATTTCCTATTCAATTCTTACATAAAGTAAGAACTTTCGTTTTCCTAATGTCTGTACCCAGAAAAGTTATTGCCTACACAATTTGGAATAATATGGATGCGTTAAAAATGGAACAGATTTCGGAATTAAAGTGTTACAACTCACTTTCCAGCAGCAATTCCAGTAACAACAACAACAATTGAAACTAAAGACAAAAAAAAACAATTCCACCAACATTAATTGGAAAAACAAAGACATTTCCAACAACAATTAGAACAACAACAAACCACAGAAGAGGTTTAAAAAGTTATTCAAACAACAGGCAAAAGAAGACGTATTGTTTTGAACCACAAAATCACCAGGTTCGAGGACTTTTTCAGCCGAAGGAATCTCAAATTCACTCTCTAAATTTAAATACAATATTGTTACAAATTTTTCAGCGTATTTTCGTAGGTTTGAAATAATATTTACGAAAGGATGTGAACAATGGTCTAACGAAGAAATACCATGTTATTGTTTAAAAAGTTGGATACAGAAGAATGTACGAAACACGAACCTACCAAAAAGACGGAGGCTATGTCATTTAATAAAAAAAAGTTGTAAATTAGTGGGAAATTTTCAATAAAAGAGATAGTCTGCTTCATTTCTGATGTAAGTGTTTAAGTATCGTAAAACAGAGGGACGATGATTTTGTCACATATGCAAGTATACTTAACGTATAGTATTAGTCGTTTAAATAAACAGAATTATCGAGCGACTTCTTCAAATTTCTACATTTTTTCCAAGGTTTAACGACACCGAAAGACAAACAATTAGATAAGATAGAAAATTCTTACTATTAAGGAAAAGGGCTCAAGCGTTATACTGCAAAAGATAATCCCAACCGAGGAATACCACCGTCTGATAAATATTTAAAAAGATAATAATTAGATTAAAGAGAAATGGATTCTGATTGTAAGACAAAATTCGTATCCAATTAAAGAAAAAATGGCATATGTTATATGCAATGCGTGTGGTGGAATATAAAAAACGGACTATTTCTTAAAGAATAACATACCATTTAATTGTGGGCGTGTAGGCAATACAAGTTTCAATTGAAAGTAAAACAAAGTAGCAATCGAATGTGAACGTAAATTTGTCTAGCAACGAAATAAGGGAGGGTCAAAGAAAAAAGTACCTAAATATAAAAATAGATAGACAGTAAAAATGTTTATCGATTCAGAAATTGATATCTCAGTAATAAATGATTAAACTTGGAAAAATTAGCGAACACAGAAAATTCCAGAGGAGGCACAAAGAGAGGTACAAAATTAAAGTACAAAGCAAAACTAAATTGTAATATCTTGTTCGGAAGAAAAACTCATGAATCGAAACTGTATGCATTTCCTCGTTAAGAAAATCATTTTGCTCTAGATCGGATTGTAACTTATGGGAATTATCGATCAGTTTTTTCTGTGACAAAGTTAACGTCAGGTGAACGCGGAGAAAAATAATGTGAAGAAAAACATGTTGCAGCAAATGAAAAGATGTATTACAGATGTGAAAATCGAAGTTCTCAAATCCAACTGTTCTCTTCTTCTCTGCACTTTCCACACTGACGCCCAAAATAAAGAAGACGGCTCTTTTATAAAGAGACCCAACCACATCTCATTTGCATACCCCCTCCCTCCTCTCGTCACATCACGTCCATAAATACCAGAGGGCGGCCATTTTTATTTTCTTTTTTTTTCCTAACACGAGCCGCACGATGCATGAGGTAAGGTTCTTTACTTTTAACCACACGCTGCCTTGATCTCTAAGATCAATAATTAGTATCATCGCCCGCCATCCACGCTGGGCGTCTTCGTTCAGGGTGCGATCGTCGAAGAGGCTCTTCTTCAGACACTTCAACATCAGCATCAACCTCCCCTTCCTCTAATGGCAAGGAGACTTTCCGTATATCTAAAATGTGACGAGGTATTCCGTCAATCGCTACCTTGTTTTTGGAGAGTAGTTCAGTCACTGTGCCTTTTCCTCGGCGAGTCGTGCAACGAGAATTGGTTGGTTTCACCCACACCTCTTCACCAACTGCGATGTCCACGCAGGCCTGTTCTTCTCTCTGCGTTACAGCCAATGGATGTCGTCATTCATAAGAAAAAATAGACCGGTGCGGCACTAAATTTTCGTCTTGACCAGCCTTCGGCGTCATATTGTACCAAAAGATTGCTTCTTGGGGCGATATCTGGCTTTTTGATGCCACAACTTTTATAGTGCGATGGTGCCTCTCTATAATTCCATTTCCACTTGGACGGTATGCAGCTCTAAAATATAGCCCCACATTCCACTTCGCACATAAGTCTCTAAAACCTTCCGAGCG
Source organism: Euprymna scolopes (assembly GCF_053919585.1). Lineage (NCBI taxonomy): Eukaryota > Metazoa > Mollusca > Cephalopoda > Sepiida > Sepiolidae > Euprymna > Euprymna scolopes. The sequence continues at coordinate 86,158,994 of NC_136508.1, read as the reverse complement.
GAAAGACGTACCATTATCCACCAACACCTCTTCTACTGGCCCCCTTTCCATAAAAACCTCCTCGACAACTCTCTTTACCTCTTCTGCTGTTTCTTGATTTTCCGCCATATCGTTACTCTCCCAGACCCACAATCAATCATAGTTACATGCGGTTCATGTTGATAATGTGTGATGTCAATGGCCAATCTCCGCCAATTCTCTTCCACATGCAGTTCCCCTTTTTCATGTCTAGTCGGTGCAGGGTCGATTGATTTGCATTCCCTACATTGTTCCACCACCTTTTGGACGTCTTGCATTGTGACGTGCGGGTTTACTTTTCTTGCCAGGTAAAGGGGGCCGTTCCTTTCCAAAATGATGCAGGTTATGCAGGTCTTTTAAATTCTCTACTGCACAACATGCTGGAGCCCCGTCTCTGTCCTTGTGTAGCCAGGCTTTCTTGACTCTTGTCAGCCCATCTGCTTTATTTTTTTGTGACCCGAACTAAGGTAATAGTTAGCTTTAGTTCGAATTCTCGAACCAAATCTTCCAGCGCTTCAAGTCTACGCTTGATAAGTATCTCCGCTGCTCCTTTTGTTTTGATCTGCTTATCACCAGACAGCTCCGATTTAATCAATGACACCACTGTTGCAGAGTCTGTTTTAACGTTCACTATCTGTAGCCCCCATTTTAGAGCCAGATTGATGCCTTTCATCACAGAATCGAGTTCCGCAACATTGATATGGGCGCTATCATCCTTTTTGCTCAGCCAAGCAGCATCTTCAACAGCCACTTCTCCTATTTCCAATAATACCCCTAGTGCTACACTGTTAGCATCATTCCATATCACCCCTTCATAGCCCTCCTTTACATGCCATTCTCCTCTCACAGGGTCCATTTTTTTTTCACTTCTACAATGACTTCTTGTATCATGAGAAGCACTTTTTGACAACTGCATCTTCCCTATTGTCTGTCTCAGTCTGCCTTTTAATAAAACTGCACGCAGTTCGCAGCCATCCAGCTATTGGGTAGTGGCCAACCAGCTTTCAGCATATAGAGAAAAGCTCTCTCTTGGCTAGGTCAACCTTGGCTTCAGGGATCTTATTTCCTCGCCCAACCATCAATTTTCCTGCCTTATTGTTCTGTAGTCAAAATCCCAAAGCCATTCTGTTTTCCAGTGACTCAGGCGGTTTTGTCGTCAGTCCATATGCTTTGATATGCTCTCTCACCCTCTGTTTCGTCCACTAGTACATCGTCGATGTAAGAGCAGGTGCCTCTCTTCACTGCATCGTCTTTGGCCAACACTGTCTTAAGAACTGCCGTCATTATCTTTGGTGCAGAGTTCAGACTAAATCCTAATCTGGTCAGACAATAAACCTGACCTTTGTACTCTACCAATTGATATTTCCACAATTTCTCATCCACATGAAGTTGGAGGTAGGCTGACTTGAGGTCCACAATTAAGTTGCCTGCTTCATCCTCCTCCATTTCCTTACGACTTCTTCACACACGTCGATTCCGTCCTTTGTGTGACAAGCGACAAATTTATTCAGCTCACGGAAATCTAACACTGGCCTAACTTTCTTCTTAATAGTTAGTTGAACTGATTCTAATATCTTTTGCACAGAAATTTGTTTTGTTTGCAGGCACACTACAGGGTCATGAGAAAATACTGAAGAGATACCAATGTAAATCCTATATGACTCGTTTTAAACCCCTGTTTTGGTAAGTAAGCATTCCCCAATGGATGTATCCCCGATCTCAAGACTAGAAATTACCAGTGTGTCAAATATCACCATGCTAAAGCTAAAGTAAGAAAATACTAAGGAAAAGAGTGAAGATATTAAAGCTAAAATTTCACGGGAAATTTTAGCTCAAAGGGGGGTGATGTAATGAATATAAGTACATCCAGGTCTTTCCTTCTTGCAAGATTGTGATTAGCTGGTAAAGCCATGTACTTACTGATGACGTCACCTGGGGGGGACGTCGAAAGGTACGGAAGCCTCACGCTCGGAACACCAACTTCAACTACGACACTCATTCAGTACGGCGACATCATAATATTACTCGAACTGGAGCAAGATCGTTCTGCTACTTCAAAAGATATACCGTATAACTCCTATAATTGAATATCCGAGGACATTAAAGGAACTTCAAATTAAAGGAGTTTTACTGTATATCATTTTGGCGCACATCAATTTCCAAAAACTACGCAAGAGTTTTTTGGGAAGTACGTGTTGACATTTTTAAACCAATTAAAAATCGTTTCACACTCCAAACGTAGCAAATCTATATTAAATTAACCAGACCTAAATAAACAGTGACTTGTTTATGAAATTACAGTTCTTCCGGGTAACAGCCGTAACGTGCATTGACCCACAGCATTAACAACGTTCATCTTAGAAACATCTGAGTATCACAATCTGAAATTTATTTAAACCTAGTACTATTTCTCCAGTAAGAACTCAGACATCCAAAATATAAACTCTCTAACACGCATACATACACACACATGCACACACATGTGTTCATGCAACGGAATTTACAACGAATTTTCTGACACTTTCATGCAATCCAAGAACTTTTAAACTTTGGTTTTAAAAATATATTTTACAACTCTGTAAAACTGTGGATATATAAATTTATATTTTCGTCGACGAGTTACTCATATTCGATCACAAAATTTCTTTATTCAATTAGCATTTGCTAAATGGCGAACCATTCTACACATTAATGCTTTTATCTTTTTTATTTGCAAAATAATCTATATTCATATTAATTGCTAGCACTGTTTGTCTGTCAGCCTTCAGTTTGAAATAATATATTCATCATTAAACGTGCAGATCGGATGGACAACGAATATCCATTCTTGTTTTATAACGTTGAACAATCAACGTAATAAAGAGTTCTACCCTTAGCCAAGTGCTAAAAAGTATAACTTTGTGCCAGAATTTGATATTTGGGAGGAGGGGGGAGCTCAAAATAACTTGGAAGATTATCATTAGAATAGATAATGCGAGAAGAAAATTTATCATTTTGTATGAATATTTTTAATGTTGCTCTTCAAAAATAGGAAATAAAAGTCAATTTATGAATTGCAGAGAAAGAAACACGACGAAGAAATAGAGGAAAGAGCGAAAGGTGGAATTCTTTACAAACCATTTTTGCAACAGAATTTGCCAAATTCTTTTTCTTCTGCAGAATACTTCGCAGCTGATGAAATCAATTTGTACAGGAAAAAAATGAAACCAAATGAAAGATAATAAGACATATTTTCTAAAGTACGAGTTTTTTTTCTTACCTTTCTGTAATCAAAGAAAATGGTGAACCGGCTCCAGCAGTTTTCGAATCCTTCAAGAGTGGAATAAACTGAAATAAAAATAAATTGAAATGAAAATAACGGAAGAAGAATAAAAGACAAGACTTGATATTTTTTCGATGCGTCCATTAAATCTACTCTTTTTTTTTACTAAGGTGCAATCAAGATCCAGGGTTCACTCGAAGATAAAGGGGTAATAAGTCAGGTAGGCGGTGAGACAACACTGTGATGATTAGAAATGATAATAAAAAATTGGCAGAATCCGATTTAAGTTTGTTCACATTGGACTTGAAAACGACAATGTTGTTGTTAGCTGGAAAGCAGTCCGGTGATATTTTGTCCCGAAGACACATTTTGTTCTAGGCTAGAAACTTTGCTTAAAGAAATTTCGTTTAACTGTAAGCAGAGAAAGAGAGAGAAAGAGAGAGAGAGAAAGAGAGAAAGTGAGAGAGAGAAAGAAAGAGAAGAAAATTATTGACAGTTGTTGCAGCTAGACAAATTTTTGTTGTGAATACTTAGAAGTTCAGCCGCCATGAAAATAGCGATAGAGTAGAGAAGGACTAGCAAGTAAGAAAAAAGTAGTGAGGGATAAGAAAAGGGCGTCGCCCACTAGATTACGAAGTCGGTTTTCTACCTGATCAAGTCAGGAAATATGGCAATAGTACTCCATCTTAGGGCGCATTTGATTTTTATTCCAGTAAAAGAATTGCGCCAGGAATAAAAACTATTATACTCATCACAAATTAATTTCCCCTTTTATATTAAGTTAATAAAACTGAATTATCTTCTTGGAACACATAGTAGTAAATCAAATTAGTTCTTTCCTTTGTCTGCTTCCATCTCTGGAACTAGATTAGCCAAAAGAATATCTGTAACTATAATTTATTCTGTTCACTTGTTTGGTTTGTTGACGCTTTTCTTATTTATTTCTCTTTCTCTCTTGTTCTCACTTAAATTTCTCTATTGAAACGTGACTTTCAATAATGGTACTTCGAGTAGTTGGTCCTTGTATTTCCAAATTGGACATGACAAATCATTAGTGTTCAATCTAGAGAGACAACATGGGTTGCAACTGGGGAAGAAGAAAAAAATTAAATAATGAATATTGTTCTCGTTACAAAGAAATCCTCTCTTTGCTTTTAACTAATTTCATTTGAATTTTTTCTTGGATCACATGCTTGTGGGAGGGAACCTTTTGTTTCATAGGGGGTCACTGATTATCAAAGCTCGGGATAAGATTTAATGAGTGACTGTTGACCGGGTAGACCAAATCATGATTATCAGAATGATGGAACTTGTGTAGTGTTTGCTTATAAGAGGACAGATCAACAGACATTTTTTCACGTTACACGTGAAAACAATCATGTTGTAGTCAGCTGGGAAGCAAACCCAGCAGTAGTGTATTTCACAGACGAACATTTACGTCTAGTTTTAGCAACAGATAGATTATAAGGGAAATTCTTAGCAGTTGTGGTATCTAGACGACTGTCTGTTGTGAATGTTCTATATATTGGGAAACATAGAAGGTCAGTTGAGAACGTGCCTTAAAAATAACGATAGAGCAGAGATAGACAACTTACTTTACCTTAAGAAGTCAATAAAACTTATACTGAGTACAATATTTCTTAATCGCTACAATTTTTATTATTTTAAAAGGATAGTAGAAAAAGCATTGTGGATGCATTTTCGACAGCCTCGTAACCCTCGCTTCCCCTACTTTGTTTTCAAGTCCTCATTTACAATGGGTGATGTTTCTGACAAAGGGGTAATATAATGCTGTCTACTTGGTCGATTTGTGCGAGTAGTGGCCGAAGATAATTAATTGTCTCCTCTTTCTATATTTTGTTGCCATGCTGGAGGTAAACGGATTATTTGGCTGACGTTATCCGCCTGGTAGTCAGAAACCGAACCTTGAATTCACTCTCAAATAGGCTATATTATAGTTGGTGTAAAGTACTGGAGATGATGAATAGAGTCTGAATGATACAGTAGTTTCTGGTGGAGCCTCTCCATGCTATATCAGTGGGAATTACTACGGCTTTCACTTCTTCAACGGCCTTCAGAATCATTTTTCATTATCTATTCTCTTTCTCCTCTATCTCTCTCCATCATTCTTTCTTTCTGGCCTGCTCTAACCAACTCTGCTCACATTTCCCACAAATTTCCCAATCGCAATAAATCGAATGAACATAAACCCCCAAACTGCAACTTTCAACCTAGACCCTCCCCCACCCGGGTCTCTTTCTCCAACATAAAGGTTCTACGTTTCAAACTTCCAGAGATTGGAATCCAAGTACGGGAGATAAAATCCAGTCTGTTCTTCCTATGTTTCCAAAGATGATTTCAAGATCAAATGTTATGCAAACTTAACATCCAAATCTCAAGATCGTCATGGACATGAAATGTGTGTCTTTATTGAAGAAAGCTTCCTGTGTGGCAGGGACTTCTCCAAAGAACACTTTAAATTGCCCTTTGTGTGCTTTCGAGTAGCACTTACAGCATCGCATTCATATTTACCCTCTATCGCCCCGATAACGACATAATTATTATTTTTTAGGGTATCTGTGAAAAAATTGACCGCATCTTGTATGCTATCCCTTTGCCAACATTCACATATGCGGAGATTTCAATGTTCACAATCTCGAATGGTTAATTCACTCAAACAAGACATATGATGAAAGTAGGTTTTCTACTTTCTCCAGAGCTTATAATCTAACATAGATTATGAACGAATGCATGGTGGTGGTGGTGGTGGTGGTGGTGGTGGTGGTGGTGGTGGTGGTGGTGGTGGTGATAATGACCACGACGACGGCGGCGACAATGATGCTGATGATGCTGATGATGCTGCTGCTGCTGATGATGATGATGATGATGATGATGATGATGATGATGATGATGATGATGATGATGATGATGATGATGATGATGGAGAAACTGACTTCACATTTGTCTTATTTATTCCCAGATCTATTGATAAAGCATTGCTCTTTATAGTAAAATTTACTGTTCAAGCAAAGCAATTGCTTGATAACTGTTATTCAGATGGATTTAGGCAAGCTTCTTTTTACTGCAGATATTTAAACTGCCATCTCTGAACGCATATACCATGCACTGGATAAGGCAAGGGAAGCTAGAGCTGTAGCACTTCATATATCCAAAGCTTTTTACAAGATCTGGCATGAAGAGCTTCTGATGAAAACTAAATCCTATGGCATTTCTAGATCAAGACTTAACATAATCAGATTCTTCCTAAACAAGAGAAAAATCCAAGTCGTCTTCAATGGTTGTACATCTAAACGATATGATGTTAATGCAAGTGTGGACCAGGGGTTGATCCCTGAACCTTTATTATTCTTCATATTCATAAAAGACCTCCCTGATAAAATTGTCTGAGATTTACTGACACCACATTCTATAAAAGACATGAAGGAAAAACAAATGTACTCATATCCAAGGAAATGGCAAAAACTTTAAAAATATTACCTTGAGTCGACAGTGGAATGGGCCCATAAATGGTTTGTAAAATTAAATGCTACTAATGCTAAGCTTTTTTACTTTAACAATTATAAATGACTAGTATGACAAATAACATACTATCTGAGATTCGAACTTTCAAATTCCTCGGTTTAACATTCACATGCAACATGAATTGGAAAAATATATTGAAGATATTGCAAAGGCTGCTGCAGATGAGTTGGGATCTCTCTACCATGTTACAAAATTACTCATACATAATAGCATCCTAAATCTTTACAAAGCTACAATTCGCTTAAGCATAGAATATTGTTGCTAGTGCATTGATCATTAGTATCTCACTCTTAGGCAGGGCCTAAAAATGTCTCAAATCTGATACGTCCCGCACTATCAACCAAGCTGCAACCTCTGTCATATCGTCACAATCTTTGTGCCTGTTTTACAAATACTTTAATGGAATGAGTTCTGATGAACTCGTAGCATTTGTATCCCCTCGACGTACAAACACTCAACTAACCTGACAAGTAGCAAAAACCCACCTCTTCACTGTTAAGATCCCTAAATGTCAGAAAGCCTTCTACTATAATATAATAGCTTCTTCCCTTGTGCCGCTACACTTTGGGATTCCATTTCTGTTTTCGGCTTCCCTGGCTGTGCTAACTTGCAGAAGTTTAAATGCAATGTAAATATACATTTCGCTGCTCTGCTCCCCACGATTTCCTGTTAGACACCATCTCAAATAGAAGTCTCTTTCGTTCCAAGTGGCAATGTGTGTCTTGCTTGGGGTGAAAAAGTACAAAAAACAGAGTAGCAGTCAGTTGACTTATAACACGATCGTCCACAAATCATGTTGAACGCCCAGGTCACTCTAACTTGGTAGTTGTTCCTATTTGCAATGCCTCCCCACGGGACAGAGTTAGACACCAGGGTCGTTTTTTAACGTGGAGAAAAGGAACAAAAATAAAAATTGTCTAAGTCGTGAAGGATTTCTCCTCCACTGACAGAGAACAAGAAATTGAAGTGCGGCATCTGGTAGTTGTTTCAAAAAACATTATTTTAAATTCTACAAACTTGTTTTGATCAATCGTAAATAGAAGTTGCATGAATGAGTAGATGAAGTGAAGATATAAGAAGACAGTGTATTCACAGTTTTGCATAAACTTTTGCTAGTGAGAAAACTGTGTTCATAATGGATGCCGCGTTTGCTCGTAGTCGATTAAAGTTTCCAAAGCGACTGAAGACGCAAATATCAGCAGTCAAATATTTTACTTTTTTGTGGGGGTGGGGTATATTGTTGGTCGTCTACACTGACGAAGTAAAGATCATCAATAGCAAGTATTATATAATATTATTGATGCGCGTTTAAATGAATAAATCGCAAAAAACGATCACTTTCACCAAGACAATACACCATGTAATTGCGATAGCAACGATTACAAAACATGAATCGCACTTCGAATTACTTGTGAGTCCACCTTATTTTCATAAATTTAGCTCCAGCGATTACTGGTTGTTTGTAGACCCCAATACATCGCTCCAGAGAAAGATACTTGTTTCTAATGAAAACGCGATATCTGATACTGTAAAGTATTTTAGGACAATTCTAAAAAACGCATCAAATTAAAAGATTGAAATTATGTATTACCCTTGAATTTAATGCAAATCTGAAATATTTGTGTTTCAAATTGAAAACTTTGACCAAATAATATCAACATTTAAAACACTAAAAACTGAAGAAAAAAAAACAATCACAAACTGATATTGTTTTTCGTCTTTTATTGACCCTTAAAAACTGATATCATTTTCATTACAACCTCATAAAACATGAAAGCCTCGGGCGAAATCTGCTCTTCTCTCAGATCCACACTAACATTTAACCTTCAGATGTGTTTCTCTTCTAATTGGATGTTGTTTTTTTATGTATTTTTGTTATTTGTTTGTACACTCAAACTTTGTTCAGAAAACGTGATTTCTAAACTATAAATGGAAGGAAACGCTACCACATCCTCCTTCCCGTTTGATCAGCAAATGTTTTGATGTTAAAAAACCAGATGTGAGACATTTTTACTTTTCCACTTTGTTTTATAAAATAACGTCGTGGGCCGGGCAAAATTAATTGCTTTTAATAAACAGTTTTGTATTAATTTTATTTCTCTTTACAAGTATTAAAATCCGCATATATATATATATATATATATATATATATATATATATATATATATATATATATATATATATATATATATATATATATATATATATACTGACACTAAGTCTTATATTTACAAACGTAAATCAAATATTTGAACAAAAAAACACATTTATTACTTGAAAACACCTAAAATTTTAGGCTTTAATTCAGGAGATTGAAACTCATGGAATCCTGTCAATTAAGGTGACTAATAAATATGGATCAAATTAAAATAAATTTGGGATAGGATTTTCGCTGGCCTGTCCTTAATTTTGCAATAAGCATTTTCGTCGGTCTGTCACGCTTAAGTTTAAATAAGGTTTAAATCGATAAAAGTGCAGACTGAATTAATGGATCTTATTTTATGTGCATCAAAGTATCTCTATACGCGGGTCTGACAATTAGTTGGTCTATTAGCTTTTAGTTTGAAACAGTATTTTTGTATGTCTGTCATGTCCCGGTTTGGAATAGTATTTTAGAAGTGTCTGTCAAATAGGAGTTTTAAGTACAATTTTTGTCTATTTATGAAGCTTAATTAAAAACTATTTTCTTCCGTCTGTAAAGTTAAACGTAAAAAAAAAAATTAAGTATAAAATAGCATATTCGCCTGTCTTTCATCTTTGAGTTTAAAATAGAATTTTCGTCTGTCATTCATGTGTACGTCTGGAATAGCATTTCTATCTGTCTGACAGGTTCAAGTTTGAAGTTGCATTTTCATCTGTATCTCATGTTTGAGTTTGAAATAGCATTTTCATTTGTCTTTCAACTTTAAATTTGATATAGTATTTTCAACTATTTTCCATGTGTGATTTTAAATAACATTTTCGTTTGTCTGTCATGTATTAGTTTGAAATATCATTGTCGGCTGTCTGACCTTGACCTGGAAATAGCATTTTAATCTGTTTCTTATGTTTAAGTTTAAAATTGCAAGTTGCTCTGTCTATCATATTTGTGTTTGAAATAGTATTTTAACATTTTTTCATGTGTATATGAAAAAGAAATTTCATCCGTCTGTAATATTCGAGTTTAAAATAGCATTTATCTGTTTGTCCTGTTTGAGTTATAAAGAACATTTTAATCTGTCTCTCATGTTGTAGTTTAGAAATGCATTCTCGTCTGTTTGTTTTGTGTGAATTTTAAATAGCACATTCATATGTCTGTATTGTATAAGTTATAAACAGCATTTTCATCTGCCTGTCATGTTTGAGATTGAAATATCATTTTCGTCTGTCTGTCATGTGTAAGTTTGAAAAAGTATTTTCATCTATCCGGTCATATATAAGTTCGAAATAGCATTTCTACCTGTCTGTCATGTTTGAGTTTGAAATAGCATTTCCATCTGTCTCCTCTGACTGCTATGTTTTAATTTGAAATAGCATTTTCATTTTTCTGTCTTGTTTGTGTTTAAAATAATATTTTCAAGTGTGATTTTTAAATAGAATTTTATCTGTTTGTCATATTTGAGTTTTAAATAGCATTTTCATCTGTCTGTCATGCTTGTGTTTAAAATAACATTTTCATGTTTTCCATGTTTGAGTTTGCAAAAGCATTTTTATCTCGCTTTCATGTTTAAGTTTTAAAAAGCATGTACATCTGTATGTCACGTTTGATTTTAAAATAGCGTTTTCATTTGTCTGTCATGTTTAAGTTTGAAATAGCATATTTATCTTTCTTTTTTGTTTGAGTTGGAAGTAGCATTTTCCTTTGGCGGTCACGTTTGAGTGTTAAATAGCATTTTTATCTGTCTGTCATTATAGATTTTTAAATAGCATCTTTATCTGTTTGTTATGGTTGAGATTGAAATAGCATTTCTGTCTGTCTTGTGTGAGTATGAAATAATATTTTCATGTGTCTTTCATGTTTGAGTTTGAAATCGCATTTTCATCTGTTTGGGAAGGGATTTTGAAATAGTATACGTTATATATGTTTTTAAATAGACTTTTTCACGTGTCCTTCATGTTTGAGTTTGAAATAGTATTTTTAACGGTCTCGTATGTATTATATTGAAATGGCATTTTTATTTGTCTGTAATATTTGAGTTCGAAATTTGCAATTTACTTTGTTTTTAAATAGCATTTTCATCTGTTTGTCGTGCTTGTGTTACAAATAGCATTTTAATCTGTCTCCCAGGTTTAAGTTTAGAATTGCATTTTCGACTATCTGTCATGTGTGAGTTTGAAATAGCATATTAATATGTCTGTCATATATAAGTTTTAAATAGCATTATCATTTATCTGATATCTTTGAGTGTAAAAAAGAATTTAAATCTGTCTGTCATTATTGAGTTTAAAATAGTATTTTCATATTTCTGTCATGTACGTTTGAAATAGCATTTTCCTCTGTCTATAACGTTTGAGATTGTAATATTATTTTAACTTTCTTTTGTGTTCTAGTGTGAAAAAAAAAATTTTCATCTGTCTGTCGCGTATGATTTTAAAATAACACTTTCATTTGTCTTTCATGTTTTAGTTTGAAATCGTATTTTCGTCCGACTGCTATGTTTTAGTTTAAAATAGCATTTTTATTTTTCTGTTATGTTTGAGTTTGAAATAGTATTTTCAACTGCCTTTCATGTGTAAGTTTAAAACAGAATTTTGATCTGTCGTCCATGTTTTAGTTTTAAATAGCATCTTTATTTGTCTTTCATGTTTGAGTTTGTAAATTGCATTTTTATCAGTCTGTCATGTTTGAGATTTAAATAGTATTTTAACATTATTTTATGTTGGAGTTAGAAATAACATTTTCATCTGTCTGTTACGTTCGATTTTAAAATTACAATTTCATAAGTCTTTTATCTGTGAATTTGAAATAGCATAAATATCTGTCTGTCATGTTATAGTATGGAATAGCACTTTCATCTGTCTGTTATGTTTGAGTTTGAAATAGCAATTTCAATTGTCTGCCGTGTTTTGATTTAAAATTTTGCATTTTCATCTGTCTGTCATGTTTGAGTTTGAAATCGCATTTGCATCTGGTTGTCATGCTTGAGTTTGAAATAGGATTTTTATCTCCCTGCCATGTTTGACTTTAAAATCGCATTTTCATTTGTCATACACGTTATAGGATTCTCGATATTTTCTTTGCTTAATTAAATTTAAATTTTAAATTATATTCTTGTTGGTTTGTCACACTTTGGATTGAAATAAGATTTCCATCGTTAAACACGCAAATTGAATGGACGCATGTTAAGAAGGAGATCACTTCCCATTTGATTATTAACATGTGTTTTTGTTCGCTTTTAGCACTGATTTATTTTCATCAGTAAACCAAATTAGTTGTATTCTCAGCAAGTAATTGCCCATTTGTAAATAATTGCCTATTTGTGAATAAACACCAATAAAAAGATAATTTGCAGCTAACATGGAAAGCATATTCAATTTCTTTTCTCAAACACATAATCATAAGTCCATTCAATCTACGCGTTTAGTGATTCAATCCTATTTACACATGACGTGTCGCATAGAGCCAATTAGAATGATTCGTAAAGGCATCTGAAATTCGATGCAATAAGTTAATCTGAGCCTCATAAATGAAACAAGCGAAAGCATGACATAGTAAATGGAATTCCAATCGCTATTTCAAACCCTAACCCTAACCCTAACCCCAACCCTAACCCTAACCCTAACCCTAACCCGGACTGCAGAAAATGTCATTTCTAACTTAAGTCAAATTTAGTCAAACTGAAACATGAAATTGACGAAAATGTTATTTTACATTGAAATCTGACAGACCGACCAACCGAGTAAAGGCGAAAGTGCTGTTCAAAAACATGTGAAAATTCTTTCCCGGTGCATTAAGTGATTCGTGTAAATCCCGCCTTCATATCGTTTTGTTCGTTTTTGACGAGACTCGTTGTTTACATGATGAAAGGGGCGAAAAGATAACGAGAGAGGAACAATTTAGAAAAAGAGAGCAAGTTGATTTTATAAGTGTGCAATGAAATGATGCGAAATTCCCCCCACACCTCTCTCTCTCTCTCTCTCTCTCTCTCTCTCTCTCTCTCTCTCTCTCTCTCTCTCTCTCTCTCCTTTTTTTGTGTTCCCTCTATTTCTCTTTCTTTTTCTGCTTTCTTGATTTTGGAATCAGTGTAAACTTGTAATTGCATTAGGAAAGGTAAAAGCGTGTAATAGAAGAGTGTGATTTTTCTTCTTCATTGCAACAAGCAGCTTGCAAAAGCAAACACATATGGCCGCAAAGACCCTCGCTGCCCTCGGCTGCAGTGAGGGGGCGCATCTCAGATCAGTAATTATTTTATGCTTAAATTATTTCGACTGTAAAATTAACTCGAACGATTTGCTGCTTGTATGCATACGTAGATGCATATAAACGTATACATACATGCATATAGAGAAAATAAAAAAGAACAAACCGAGCTATGTGTTCATCAACATTTCGTCTATATTTCGAGACTTCCTCTGGATGAATGAGATTAAGAAAACAAAAACACCAGTACAAAATAGTTGAAAATTTTTCATGTGCAAAGTGTGACGTTGTTCTATTTCAGAAACGGAAAAAGACCTGAAAATTCAAAAAAGGAGGGGAGCTTGCGTTGGTAAAGCGAGGGGAATTTTTTTTTTTTAATAACGTCATATAGTCGTTAATGTGTTTTAAAAAAATATGAACGCAGTTAATATTCTTTCTGGAAAAAATATGTCTGTTAAAATTCAAATATAGGTGTGTAACAGAAATGAAGTGAGTGTGTTTCTGTTATGTAATTTATTGATTGAGATTATATGTATTAATTATTACAGGGTGTGTTTGAATGGTGTGAGAAGGTTAACCTGTGTCTACAGTTAAATAATGGTCTTTTAATAAAAGTTTACTTATTAATGGCGGTACATTATAGAAATCTGCACGTTGTTTAATTGTGCTTGAATTTGCGATAAGCTCAGATTCAAGAAGTCTCCGGCGCGGTTTATTTGAAATAAATTTAACTACTTTTGCTTGTTTAAATCAAAGGTGTGATTATGCAGCAATGAATGTGATTATGCAGCAATGAATGAGAGAATAATGCACTTTGAGAATTGCTGTTTTTTATATCTCTTTTATGTTCACTGGGCCTTTTTTCTAACTTACGCTGGGTTTCACCAATGTATTTATGATGGCAATTTGGACAAGGAATAGTATATATGTCTGCGTTGGAAACTGGTTTGTTTTGGAGATGTTTTGTAGTTTTAATATTTGTCTTATAGTTTGTGATGTGGTTTGTATAATTGGAATTCCTAGTTTGTTTAATGTGTTGAAAATTATTGTATTATTGGTGTGTGTAGGTAAAAGAAGTTGTCGGTTTATGAGAGAAAAGTCTGGTGTTTATGATTTTTGATTATTTATCCTGGAAAATATTTGTGTGGCTTTCCGCTTAGCATTCAATATGAAATATGTGGGATATTGCAAGATTTTCAAAGTGCTTGTGAGGTATTTGAATTATTTGTCCAGATATTATGGACTGCAAATTCTGAATGCGTGTAAGAAGAAACCAATTATCATTCTTGTTTTTATTTTGTTATTTGCGGTGAACTTTGAAGGATAGTTTATTATTAGATTTTATAATAAGTATGTCTAGAAAAGATAATAAGTGATTGTTTTCTGTTTCATGGGTGAACTTAATGGAGGGTTCGACTGAGTCTAATTAGTCTTTATCCTATCTACGGTGTCGGGAAAAGGAAAGACCGCACTTGTAATTTTTTCAAAAACTGCAAATTTAAGCTAAATTTAATGTAACTGTTTAAACAACCTATACCTCATTTGATTCGCCTTTTATTCCTCTATAAATTAATTCGACCAAGTACATTAATATGTTGAATGAGCATGTTATACCCTAAGCCACAATATTCGACCCAAATCTATTAAAAAGCTTGCCCTATCTCTGAATACCCTTTATGTAAAATTTCAAATGTTTAGACCAGAAATTGTCTTTAGTAATTTGGTAGAGACCGCACAGGAACCTATATCTAAAATTTCAAGTGTTTAGACCCAAAATTGGCGGAGGGGTTTGGTAGAGCTTTCAAAGGTCAAATCGTTGAATTTTGACCTCTTAACGGCCAAGTTTCTGGGCGAAAATTAGGAAGATTTTTCCAAATCTCAGTACCCTGTATATCAAATTTTGAGTCTGTAGACTAAAAATTGACAGAGTTATTGCGTAGGGAAGTGTACACAGGCATACACAGACACACACACACAGACACGTTCACTTTATATATATATATATATATATATATATATATATATATATATGTATATATATATATATATATATATATTATATATATATATATATATATATATATATATATATATATATATATATATATATATATATATATATTAAATTACTTTTCTAATTAAGCCGACGATTGAAAGATGAATTGCTGTTTTTCTCTTCTTTTTATTTTTCGGTGCCATTTAATCAACTGGAGATCAACTTTTCTTTTGGGCTACTGCACTTTCCGAAAAAAAACAATTTCCAATATTTCGGCTGCTTTGAAAACTTTCCAACCGAATTATATGCATAATTAAACTGGATTTAATTTTGGACTCGATTCTCTCTAAATAACTATTTCCACCTTTCGGATTACCTTGAAAGAATTTTCATGCAAGCTGAAATATTATGCCTGGTTTGTTTTTATTTATTTATTTATTTATTTTTGCATATCTAACATTTTTTTCACTTGTTTTTCTTGGCAATTTATGAATACAATAAATTGCGGTTTCACTTAATGCCATAACTAACAAATTCTACATTGCTACAAATATAATTTGCTAATTTCTTTCTGTCCTCGGATGAGAAGAATAGCAATAATAGCATTCTTTGAAATTCCGCGGAATAAGGATTTTGTAATTTTTTTTTTTTTGAATTTTCAGTTGAACAATAAATTTTGATTGTAAAGTTCAGCTTACAGTTTTACTCTTCTTACTCTTATAAGAAGCTCTACTCTCTATTGTGTATTGAGCTTTTTTATTCGGTTGGGATTAAACTATCTATATAAAAATACTGGTATTTATATTAGACCAGCGGGGAGTACCCGGCGTTGGCCGGGTGTTTAGAGGTGTGTGTGCTCGGGCAGGGGGGATGTTAATCAAAACATAAGAATAAGCGAAGTTAATATTAAAAAAAAATGTTAAAACTTTAAAAAATCGAAAAAAAACACAAAAAAACTAACGTAAGGTAAACGAACGATATTAAATGTAAAAATCGGAAAAACAAAAGTGAAAACGCGAATGTGATGGAAAAATAAAACAGAAAAACGAACGTTAAACCTTCTTTAAAAAATCTGAAAAATAAAAACAAAAAAAAATACATAGAACGTGAAAAATGACTTAAATAAGCGTGTTTCAATATTAAAATTTAAAAAATCGAAAAAAATACACCTCATACCGCGATTCGAACCGAAAACCATTAGATAATGGCCCCGCCCTCTAAGAAACTGAGCTAAGACGACGTTGACGAAATTGGATCGTTTTTTTTAAATATTTAAACTAAATCATGTTCTGACGTCATTTGCGTCTGCGTAGAAGCGAACTTGTCATGAGAGGACAGTTTTTGCTGACCCCTCCCCGTAGAAAACTGATGATTTTAGGGTGAGGAATTTATGTTTTGAGCCAATATTTCGATATTTGTCGGGCGAAGGTTGGACTTAAAAATGATACCAATCTTGTGAAAATCCGTGACCCGTGTCGAAAGTTTTTGCGAGACATACAAACACACATACATACATACAAACACACATTTTCACTTTTATATAAGCTGCCCGGGTGTTTCGAGGTGTGTGTGCTCGGGCGGAGGTGGTTAATCAAAACATAAGAATAAGCGAAGTAAATATTTTTAAAAAACACAAAAAAAACTAACGTAAGGCAAACGAACGATGTTAAATGTAAAAATCGGAAAAACAAAGAAAAATGCAAAACAGAAAAACGAACGTTAAAACTTCGTTAAAAAATCTGAAAAATACCCCCCCCCCAAAAAAAAACGTGAAAAATGGCTTAAATAACCCTGCTTCAATATTAAAATTTCAAAAATCGAAAAAAAGGACATCTCACACCACGATTCGAACCCAAAACGTTTAAATAATGAGGCCGCGCTCTAAGCATCTGAGCTAAGACGACGTCCACGAAATTAGATCGTTTTTTTATCTTTGAACTAAAACAGGTTCCGACGTCATTTACGCATGCGTAGAACCTAACTCGTCATTAAAGGACGGTTTTTGCTGACCCACCCCCTGTAGAAAATTGCTGATTTCAGGGTGAAGTAATTACCGTTTTTGGCCAATTTTTCAATATTTGTCGGGCGAAGGTTGAACCGTTAAAATGATACCAATCTTGTGAAAATCCGTGTCGAGAGTTTTTGCGAGACATACAAACGCACATACATACATACAAACATACATATACACATTTTCGCTTTTAAATATATAGACTAGCGAGGGATATCCGGCGTTGCCCGGGTGTTTTTCGGTGTGTGGTCGGGCGTGGATGGGGGTGTTAATGAAAACCTAAGAATAAGCGAAGTAACAAACCCATAAAAACGAACGTTAAAAACCCCTGCTTAGCGGGGGGGGGTACCCAGCGTTGCCCGAGTGTTTGGAGGCGTGTGTGGTTGTTAATGAAAACTTAATAATCGAAGTAAACAAAGAAAACAGAAAAACGAACGATAAAACTTATCTGAAAAATAAAGCGGGGTGGGGGGGGGGTAATCAAAACAAAAACACAAAAAAATTAACGTAATGCAAACGAATGATGTTAAATGTAAAAATCTGAAAAACAAAAACAAAAAAGAAAACAGAAAAACGAACATTAAAACAAAAAAAAAACACGTGAAAATGGCTTAAATAAGCCTGTTTCGATATCAAAATTTAAAAAATCGTTGGGTACCCGGGTGTTTTTTAGGTGGGTGTGGTCGGTCGGGGGGTGTTAATGAAAACCTAAGAATAAGCGAAGTAAAAAAAAAAACAGAAAAACAATCGTTACGTGAAAATGGCTTAAACAACTCTGGTTCAATATTTAAATTTAAAAAATTGAAAAACAAAAAGACATCTTCCACCACGATTCGAACCCAAAACGTTCAGATAATGACCCAACGCTCTAACCAACTGAGTTAACACGACGTACATGAAAAAAAAACACGTTAAAATGGCTTAAATAACCCTGTTTCAATATTAAAATTAAAAAAAGACATCTCACACCACGATTCGAACCCAAAATCTTTAGATACTGAGGTCGTCCTCTACGCAACTGAGCTAAGACGACTTCGACGAAATTGGATCGTTTTTTTAATATTTAAAGTAAATCATATTCCGACGTCGTATGATGCATGTGTAGAAGCGAACTTGTCATGAGATGACGGTTTTTGCTGTAGAAACTGATGATTTTAGGGTGAAGAAATTAATGTTTTTGGCCAATTTTTCGATATTTGTCGGGCGAAGGTTGGACCTTTGAAATGATACTGATCTTGTGAAAATCCGTGACCCGTGTCGAAAGATTTTGCGACTCATACATACATTCATACATACATACATACATGCATACATACATACATACAAACAAACAAACATACATACACACATTTTCGCTTTTATATATATAGATGACTTGCATTAAAGTTTAAAATGCAAAAGTCAAGTATCATACTTCAGTTTTGCTCTAAACAGAAACATTCATTTCGAACGTGCCCCTGCCATATCAAAGAACCTACCGTTTATTTTGATCTTACTTACTGGTCGTGCAGTGATAACGGCTAGAATTTAGTGCGTCACCACTAGTCCAACACTGAGCAAAGATATAGCTCAATTACCTCTTTCATGTATATTCGTTAATACATATTTATTTATCTGCTACAGTGTCTTTCTCGTCAATTATTCAAATATTAACACCACAACACGAGAAACCCAAAAGCAACTGTTTGGCGGCGAGAAAATTTGAATTTTACACCAAAATAACTTGCCAACGACTATTCGAACAGCTTACGCTAGGACTCATAAAAACAGAAATATGCAAGTAAGCTCTGACTTATATATGGAAAAGTTGGACGAAGCCGTAAGTAAACCTTCTTAGTCTCTTGACAAAAAAAAGTAAAACAACTGTAAACCAGACGTGTTTGGTAGTGTGTTTTTTTTTATTTGTTGTTAAGTAATTTCTGTTTCTGAAAAACAAAACCTGACTTCTGTTATAAAATGTTTCATAGTTTGAACTTTTGTTACTTGTGAGAAAAAGAAATAAGAAAAAAACGTTACGCTGTACTTTGTGAAAGCAAGAAAAATAGTTAATTTAAATTCTGAATATAATTGTCCATTTTTATGCAAATTAGGCTTTTAAGCTTGAAAAAAATACAACTGTTCTGATGGATGAACAGAATTGCCCATTTTTAAAGGTTGACCTAATTTTGCGCACGTGTTTGCAGTTGACTTGTTCGTTGATTAATTCATTGCAAACTGAAACTTTTAAGTTGTTCAAGTTTTTTTTCTCCTCAGGTTTGAATGCTTATTTCTTTTTCTGACTGTCGTCAGAAATGAACATCGGATGTTTTTTCTACACACTATGATCCAAAGCTGAAAATAATAGTAGTAATGTTGTTGGAGCTTATATACTTCATGTAATGTCCAACGGTACCAAAAAATCGATCGCCCATGCATCCAGATCGCTACTACCAGCCGACAGACAGTACTCATAGATCGAAAAGGAGGCACTGAGTATCATATTCGCCGTAACGAAATTTCATAGATACTTTCATGACAGACAATTTACGTGGCAAACTGACCATAAACCGTTGCTTACGACCCTCGGATCCAAAAACGGCTTACAGACATATACTGCCAATAAACTACTGAGATGGGGTACAATCTTACTTAATTATAATTTCACACTGGAGTACTTGTCATCAAAACAAATTAGCCATGCTGATAGCCTATTTAGACTATTGAAATGGGAACCTTTTGATGATTCCACCATTGCTGCACTTCGTACTGACTACAAAATAAAAACAATGATAGGCAACATAATTAGAGAGCTTTCGGTATCCCTACCTGAAATTAAAAGAGAAGCAGATAAGGATGACTTTATCTGCGACATCAAAAACAAGATTCTCGCTTTGCGACAAGGTCTTACTATATGGCGAAAGATTTTCACACATGACACCCTGGAAAAACCGAATGAAGAGCTTGATGAGAAGCTACGTCTACTATTCTAACATGGACAGAATCCTGGAGATGATAGACTCTTGCACAGGTTGCACTTTCGCTGCAAAAGCACCACCCATTACATTCAAATCCTGGCCGAAGACTGACCAGTTGTAGTCGGAAATTCCTATCGACTTTGCAGATCCGCTCGACGACAACTATTACTTAATCGTAGTCGATAACTACACTAAATGCCCTGAGGTATTTAGGTGCAAATGACTGACAACTGGACCAACAACAAATTTCCTACATGAACTGTTTGTTCGTTTCGGTGTAATAGACTGCATCGTGAGCGACAATGGAACTCAGTCCATGTCTGCAAAGTTTTTGCGACGCGTTCCAAATTAAACACATCCCCACCCCAATGTCATCTAATATCGAATGAGCAAGCGAAACGCTTTGTGGACACTCTCAAAAGAGCACTGACGAAGGCTAAAGGTACCTCAACAGATGAAGCCCTCCAACAATTCTTACACGTTTATAGGATTACACCTAATCCTAACACTCTAACAGCAGCCTCACCGGCGTAACTATGTTTACACGGAAGGTGAGATCCGCTTTTGACAAACTCTTACAAAAACAGTTAAGACCACAAGTGACTACTTACGTATCCAGTGAAGGTTTCATGCCAGAAGAGAGAGTTTTCTTCAGAAGTTATAAAAATAACACATTATTCAGGGATGTTGGTACAATCAGTAAGAGAGTCGTTGACATGGTATATACCGTGCAAAGACCGAAACATACCCATAAACGTCACAAAAACTAATTAAGAAGATGTCGCGTAGATGAGACTGTTGGAAGAAGAACCGATCGACACTATTTACGACAACTACGATGGACGGAAAAGAAAGGTCACTGATCCACTAATGATCGATCCGAAACGAAAGAAGTACTAACGAACAAAAAGCTTGGGAGGAGGTGTTGGGAGGCACCCCTATTGCCTGGAATAATGAACTATCCCATTACGTCACTTTCGTCCATGACGTCACTTCCGGGAAACGAGGACCGGTTTACTCAGAGACGGACACGCAGAGAATATGGTCATCACCATTAGTCCAACAATGAACCTATAGCTCAGTTACATTTTCATGTATTTTCGTTAAAACATATTTATTTCATGTGTCTTCCTCATCAATTATTCAAATACTAACACCACAACATATATATATATATATATATATATATATATATATATATATAGAGAGAGAGAGAGAGAGAGAGAGAGAGAGAGAGATAGATAAATAGATAGACAGACAGACAGAGGCAGAGACACAAAGAAAAGAAGGCGGATACTAACTTTTTTTACCTCCTTATAAGGGAAAAGTTGGACACGATGTTATTTTTTAATTTGGAAAAATCCAGTGCACTTTTCTGGAGAGTAGTGTTGATATGAACAAAAATACCTTTATAGTTCCGTCGAACACTCATGAATGAATAGGATGCCTCAGAAGTCAGGCAATAAACGCATTTTCTCCTAAATGAAGAGATAATGCCTGGATGTAGATAGATAGATAGATAGATAGATAGATAGATAGATAGATAGATAGACAGTGTGTGTGTGAGAGAGAGAGTGAGAGAGAGAGAGAAATAAACATAATTGGCATCAGCTACTTCTCCATGCTTTTGTTCTGCTAAAAAGCAGCATCAACACAAGCCAGGCTTCACAGACTTATTTTCAAGTCAGTATCTAATCTATATTCATTGAACTTATGCCGACTACAAAAAAAATTATTTCGAGTCACGAGTGAAGTACGCAAGCGCTACGTGATCGTACCACGTGACACCGTCATACGCGGCAAAAGAACTTTAAACTATGGAGAATATGCAAATACCTGCGCTTTTTAAACTACCCTGATGACAGAAATGTACTTGATTTTCTCTACTCTCTCTCTCTCTCTCTCTCTCTCTCTCTCTCTCTTCTCAGTTTCTCTCTCTCTCTTTTAAAGAATTATGCGACATATGCTACATGTATATAATTCAACGTGCTTCTTTTCTAGTAATAGTAAGAGTCAGCCAATAAGGAGTCAAGTAGCCAAAGACACGATATATAACGCACATAACATTACGCTCATTTATCCCCCACCCTCTCCTTCAATGACAAAGGAGAAAAATAAATACTCAGTTCACGCACACAGAAGCACACATAAAATAGTGGGTGAATGTTTAGCACCCGGTAGGATTCCCCATCATCATAAAAACAAAACAATTAGAAAATTCACACACAGACAAGATAAAGGCAAGCAAATACACACAATACTACACTGTTTATTATTCGGTCATACGAATATTCACACTGACGACATGCAGGCAAGCAGATACATAAAACACAAGGCCATCAAGCCAGATATAGTAATATGGAACAAGCCCGAAAGGACTGCACTCATTATCGACGTCACGGTTTCAAACGACTTTGGCCTTGGTGGAGTGGAACGGGAAAAGATGGCGGAATATTAGGAACTAAAAAATGATCTAAAAACAACATGATCTCTGAAAGAAATATACATTGTGCTAGTTGTGACAGGAGCAACTGGCCTAATAAAAAAGAACCTTCAAAAATACTTAGAAGCAATCCCTGGAAAACCAAGCTGTAAGGAAATACAGATAGCAGCCATAAAAGGGAACAGTGTCTATTCTTAAAAGAGCTCTCGGATATAAATTTAAACTACAATAGAATCAAGTGTTAGCCCCAGGAAGGAGTCCCTTGATCTATTCAAGCTAACAAAAGTAAAATAAAAAAAAACGAGAAGGAGGGACTTGAACACTTACTAAACTTATCAAGACATTATGATATGAAGTTACTTCCCATTTGAAATAAACACAGAGCAAATATTGTAATTAAAATGAAAATAAAAAGAAATCTAAAATTTTCGTATTAATTTATTTATTGCGGACTATTATTCTCATCTTTATTAGTTGTTATGAAACAACAACCAATAAAGATGAGAATAATAGTCCGCAATAAATTAATATAAATAATACTCATCTCAATAATGAATTCCAATTAAAATAATATAAGCAATTTTCGTCTTTAGAATTCACCAGTTCATACAAGGAAAATAACGGTGTACCTTATCCTAGTGATATTAACACAAATAGCAACATGAGATTTGTCACACCACTAGGCTAGCCTAACTTTTGTCATGGAATCCGGCAAAATCAAACAAAGGCAACAGAAAAAGAAATTATAATCTAATTAAGTGGCCCATTGAAGAGCAGAAAATAATTGTTCACTTTTTCGCATACTCAAAGTATAAGAAATAGGTATGAAAAAAAACACCGTTTCGAGATTCAAATACAATCTTACCAGAAGAGAAAAAATATATATAAAGCACGAATTTACTTTCAATTCAATCAAAGTTATATAAATATCTTTAAAACGGTATGAAAGATACAATCGAAGTAAAAGCTGTTGATCAAGCAATGATTGATTTTACGAAAGCAAATGCAACCGAATTTACTAAACCCTAATCGAACAGGAAGAAAAATATACACTATTATGGAAAATGCCGGGAATGACAAAAGATTCTTAAGTATCACTACCAAAGGAAGAGTGATATTTTGAAATGAAAATCCAACATTTCAAAAGTTTCATTCCTTTGAGGGGTAAAATTCAAATTTCTACGCGTCTGTGAAATGATTGAAAAAAAGACTTGCTCAATCAGCAACGTCGTCTCTGTGCCCAAATTCTGTGAACGACATAATTGCAGAGTCTCTTCTGACACGATACCACCGCACTCAAGCCTAAGATAACTATCTACCAGCAAAGCAGAGACATTCCTGAGATAACACCCGAATAAATATTGTACCATCTTTCCAAGAATATGCCCGCAACAAGAGCAACAATGTAACCATGAGCAAAAAGAAAAAGAGAAAATAAATTTTGGAAACAAATCTAACCCAATAGTGCTTTAGTCGAGAAGAAATAAAGGCATGTTCTTCACCAGTTCAATAAGAGGTGGAGAATTTTTTTTAATTAATTCTATGAAGACATCAAAAAAAAACATCAGGAAAAAGAGTGAATCAATATCATCAAAGATTAGGAGAACACAAAGATGCCATTCTTGGAAATTTCCAAAAAAGTCCTCTGCGGGAAGCTAGCCCAGTACAATCATTTAAAACGTCTAGTTCTTGAAAATGGCCAACATTTCTTGCTAAAAAAAGGTCGCTAACAGGGAATATCGCAGATGACTATATGAACATCTGACTGCCAGTGACTAACTTGAGGGCAAAGGAGATGTACCAAGAAAAGAATTGGCATAAAATACCAACTCAAAGAACGAAATGTACCGTCAAAAGCCCTCTTTTAATCGATTTAGGCTATTGGCATGTCTCTCTCTCTCTCTCTCTCTATCTCTCTCTCTCTCTCTCTCTCTCTCTCTCTCTCTCTCTCTCTCTCTCTCTCTCTCGCAGTAGTCTTTCACGAAAGTTTTGTTTACAAATGTTCCTTTTTGATAGAGCTGGATGTTGCCCACACTAATAACCGACCTTGTGTCTAAGCCTATCCACATGGGGAACTAAGTAAATAGAGACAGATGAGAGGACAAAAACTCAGTGAATAAACTAAAGTTGGGAATCGGAAGTCATTTCCTTATAAGGGTATTGTGGTCCTTTCTTGACAGGTCTCAATGCAATTAGAAGAAGAAATCAATGCTCACCTCTAAAACCCCGATTGGAATGGGGGTGAGTGAACATTGTGATAGCTTAAGAATGAGGTTGATCTATGCCTCTCTCTTTCTCTGTCTGTCTGTCTGTCTGTCTCTCTCTCTCTCTCTCTCTCTCTCTCTCTCTCTCTCTCTCTCTCTATCTATCTCTCTCTTTCTCTCTCTCTCTCTCACTCTGTCTCTCTTGGCTTGCGATAAATATTTTTGAAAGAAGAAAGATTCTATTGAAAACAAAAGAAAACCTGCCTTTAAATGAGAAAAATCACCATCTCCGCTAGTGAGATTATGTTTTCAGTTGAGCATGTTTACGTTGTCTATATACGTATCTATATATATAGATAATAATTTAGCTATTTATTTAACAATTTATTTAACAATTTATTGAACAATTTATTTAACAATTTATTTAGATAATAATTTAGCTATTTATTTAACAATTTATTTAGATAATAATTTAGCTATTTATTTAACAATTTACATCATTAATAATTTAACTATTTATTTAACAATTTATTTAGATAATACTTTAGCTATTTATTTAACAATTTATTTCATTAATAATTTAGCTATTTATTTAACAATTTACATCATTAATAATTTAACTATTTATTTAACAATTTATTTAGATAATAATTTAACTATTTATTTAACAATTTATTTAGATAATAATTTAGCTTTTTATTTAACAATTTATTTCATTAATAATTTAGCTATTTATTTAACAATTTACATCATTAATAATTTAACTATTTATTTAACAATTTATTTAGATAATAATTTAACTATGTATTTAACAATTTATTTCATTAATAATTTAGCTATTTATTTAACAATTTATTTAGTTAATAATTTAACTATTCATGATACAATTAATTTCATTAATAATTCAGCTATTTATTTAACAATTTATTTAGATAATAATTTAGCTATTTATTTAACAATTTATTTAGTTAATAATTTAACTATTTATGATACAATTGATTAAATTAATAATTCAGCTATTTATTTAACAATTTACATCATTAATAATTTAACTATTTATTTAACATTTATTTCATTAATAATTCAGCTATTTATTAAACAATTTATTTAGTTAATACTTTAACTATTTATTTAAAAATTTATTTAATTAATAATTCAACTAATTATTTAACAATTTATTTAGTTAATACTTTAACTATTTATTTAAAAATTTATTTAATTAATAATTTAGCTATTTATTTAACAATTTATTTAGTTAATACTTTAACTATTTATTTAACAATTTATTTCATTAATAATTTAGCTATTTATTTAACAATTTATTTCGTTAATAATTTAGCTATTTATTTAACAATTTATTTCGTTTATAATTTTACTATTTATTAAACAAAAACACGAACTATTATTATGATTGTTTATATATATGTTATATGGTCGGTTGAATACTTTTATTCGTCTTCTCGTTTTCCTATAACTTGCCTTATCTCGCTGTCTAGTTATTATGCTTGGCGGCCATATTGTTCCTCTAATTTCATCTATTTTTGTTGGACCTTGTCGTACTGTATCAGTTGTTTATCTAATTGTGACAACGTTTGAAAAAAACTGAACTTATTCATAGATTTATTTTTAATTTAAAAAAAAGAAAGCTAAAAACTAATATCAAAAACACTTTGGTTTGGAACATGTATAATTTTATAACCGTGTAAATGTTACACTTTTTTTCAGGGAAGAGAAGCGACATTCATAACTATTTATGCCTATGTGTTAACCTATATTTTTAATACGTCAACCCAGTTTTGTTTGTGTCTAATAGCTTAATCAAAATGCATTCTCCTCTTCACTTCAGTTCTGACTCCAGAAAATTCTGTAATCAATAAGTAGCTAACTCGCCCACTTGTACACATTATGATTGTTATTTGTGCATTGATTTTTTGCGAACTGTTATCCTTATATTCTAATTGTTGTTTCACCACATTTTGGCCAACTCATCCTTTGGCCTTCTTTAGTTAATTAACCGCGACGGGATAGGAATGCGGAGTCTTGTAACTTATCCCCAGTAATTACCGCCTTCCATAGTTGTTGTCTTACCATGTTTTGGTAAAATAATTCTCTAGCCTGCTTGAGTAGGATTGAAACCGCTATCTTCAGACAATGTACCAGTCGCGATTAATCACCTGAAGAAGGCTAGAAGATGAGTTGGCCGAAACGTGGTGAAACAATAACTATGAAGATGAGGATAACAGTTCGCAAAAACGAATGCACAAATTATGAAACCTCAACTTAAAAGATTCAATAATGATGATGATGATGATGATGATGATGATGATGATGATGATGATGATGATGATGATATCCTTCGGTATGTAACCGACAAATAAGAACAAAGCATTGGATTTATAAGACCATAAAACCCAATCTTAATCGCCCTTCAGGGCCCATGACGTAGTGGATAGAGGCGTTGAGTTTATACGGCTCCAGATGTGCATAGTCTGAAGATGGCGGTTTAATCAAGCAGGCAAGTGGGTTAGTTGGTCAAAACGTTGTGAGACAACAAATATGGAAGGCAATAATGACTGAGGATATGTTACAAGGCTCATCATTTTTATCCCGTCGCGATTAACCACCTGAAGAAGGACAGAGGATGAGTTGACCGAAACGTGATGAAACAAGAAGATGAGGATAACAGTCCGCAAAAAGATGAATGCAAAAATTATGAAGTCTCATCTGAAAGAGTTACAAAAATTAAAAGAAAAACAAAAAAAAAACAATAATGCTTGTTATTGTTGAAATTAATATTATTATTGCTAGAATTTATATTGATTATTATTGCTAGAATTTATATTGATTATTATTGCTGATATTGAAAGGCTATACTAGTAACTTAAAAGGCCACCTACTAAGTTAATTAGTATACTTGTAGCAAAATTTTAATACTTATAAATTAGGGACAATGGTAATAAATTAATTATTTCACTAGCCACTTAATAATATATTGGTTAATTAGGACATTTACAAGAAACCTTAATTACTATACTAGTAAAGTAATGTCTACACTAATAAATTAAGGGGTATATTTGTAAATTAACTATTACCTTTGTAACATCATTTATATTGGAGTAACTTAATTGCTATATCTGTAACAAGGTGTTACTACTAACTTAATTGATATGCTCGTGATTACTGGGGTATTTTAGTAACAAGAAGCATAATAGTAACGTAATTAGTATATTTAACATAACTGGTAACTTTATTTATTTATTTGAAAATTGCTACAGACAAGGCATGAAGGTACTTGATGTAAGCAACGAACAAGAAGGAAAAATGATTATCACAAAGACGTAAGATGCCTATTGGCCTTAGTTTTAAAAAGAAGTTAAAGGTAGAAGTAAAAAGTCATCTTACCTCCGACTGTTAGATTTTAGAATCCCCACCTTATTTTTTGCTAACCTGCCTGTACTAACTTGCAGAAGTTTAAATGTAATGTGAACAAATATTTCACTGCTTAACTCTTTACAGTAACCTGTTGGGCGCATTCCAAGTGGCAATATGCCTTGTTTGGTGTGTAAAAGAGCAAATTATAATTATAAAGAGGGAGAGAGCGTTCCCAAGCCTGCATTTCTTATAAATAAGCCATTGGAATCGGAAGCTGTATTACAGAGAGGTATCAAAACAGTGAAATTCAATCGCTATGCTATTCATGTAAAGGTTCTGATGGTAACTTAAGTGCTAGGTTGGTAACATGATTGCAATACTAGCAACTTGAACGATATAATCTTACTTTAATGTTCCACCTTGTTTTTCTGCCTTTGTAAAACGCACTTTTACAGTGAAACGGGCACACAGATACAAATAGTTCTGAATACTCTTACCTTTCTTTTTTCTTATTCCTAAGTAACAACAAGATGCTAATAATAATGATTGCTTCAACATCCATCTCTGTATTCACTGCTAACTGAAGTACTTGGTTATGTTGAGTTTTTATCGAGTGTATGTTGAGTTTATGTTGAGTTTTTTCGAGTTTATGTCGAGTTTATGTCGAGTTTATGTTGAGTTTATGTTGAGTTTATGTCGAGTTTATGTTGAGTTTATGTTGAGTTTATGTTAAGTTTATGTCGAGTTTATGTCGAGTTTATGTTGAGTTTATGTTGAGTTTATGTCGAGTTTATGTCGAGTTTATATTGAGTTTATGTTGAGTTTATGTTGAGTTTATGTTGAGTTTATATTGAGTTTATGTTGTGTTTATGTTGAGTTTATGTTGAGTTTATGTCGAGTTTATGTCGAGTTTATATTGAGTTTATGTTGAGTTTATGTTGAGTTTATGTCGATTTTATGTTGAGTTTATGTCGAGTTTATATCGAGTTTATGTTGAGTTTATGTTGTGTTTATGTTGAGTTTATGTCGAGTTTATGTCGAGTTTATGTCGAGTTTATGTTGAGTTTATGTTGAGTTTATGTTGAGTTTATGTCGAGTTTATGTTGAGTTTATGTTGAGTTTATGTTGAGTTTATGTCGAGTTTATGTCGAGTTTATGTTGAGTTTATGTTGAGTTTATGTCGAGTTTATGTCGAGTTTATGTCGAGTTTATATCGAGTTTATGTTGAGTTTATATTGAGTTTATGTTGAGTTTATGTTGAGTTTATGTCGATTTTATGTTGAGTTTATGTTGAGTTTATATTGAGTTTATGTTGAGTTTATGTGGAGTTTATGTTGAGTTTATGTCGAGTTTATGTCGAGTTTATGTTGAGTTTATGTCGAGTTTATGTCGAGTTTATGTTGAGTTTATGTCGAGTTTATGTCGAGTTTATGTTGTGTTTATGTTGAGTTTATGTTGAGTTTATGTTGTGTTTATGTTGAGTTTATGTTGAGTTTATGTTGTGTTTATGTTGAGTTTATGTCGAGTTTATGTCGAGTTTATGTCGAGTTTATGTTGAGTTTATGTTGTGTGTTTGTTGAGTTTATGTTGAGTTTATGTCGAGTTTATGTTGAGTTTATGTTGAGTTTATGTTGAGTTTATGTCGAGTTTATGTTGAGTTTATGTCGAGTTTATATTGAGTTTATGTTGAGTTTATGTTGAGTTTATGTTGAGTTTATGTTGAGTTTATGTCGAGTTTATGTTGTGTTTATTTTGAGTTTATGTCGAGTTTATGTTGAGTTTATGTTGAGTTTATGTTGAGTACATGTCGAGTTTATGTTGAGTTTATGTCGAGTTTATGTTGAGTTTATGTCGAGTTTATGTTGAGTTTATGTTGAGTCTATGTTGAGTTTATGTCGAGTTTATGTCGAGTTTATGTTGAGTTTATGTTGTGTTTATGTTGTGTTTATTTTGAGTTTATGTTGAGTTTATGTCGGGTTTATGTTGAGTTTATGTTGAGTTTATGTTGAGTTTATGTCGAGTTTATGTTGAGTTTATGTCGAGTTTATATTAAGTTTATGTTGAGTTTATGTTGAGTTTATGTTGAGTTTATGTCGAGTTTATGTTGTGTTTATGTTGAGTTTATGTCGAGTTTATGTTGAGTTTATGTTGAGTTTATGTCGAGTTTATGTTGAGTTTATGTTGAGTTTATGTTGAGTTTATGTCGAGTTTATGTTGAGTTTATGTCGAGTTTATGTTGTGTTTATGTTGAGTTTATGTCGAGTTTATGTTGAGTTTATGTCGATTTTATGTCGAGTTTATGTTGAGTTTATGTTGAGTTTATGTTGAGTAAAATAACAACTCATGTACAATAGTGTTTATAATACTTATTTTGTGAGAAAAATTGTTTCGCTTCCATTTTGATATAAGCATAACTACAATGAGACTCCCCATTATTTTCGTCAAAATAAAAATATTTTGTAACTTTTCACAGTTAAGGAATTCGTGTTACTTTTGCTCGACTCTTTTTAAGAAGAATCATTTAGGGATTTAGCTTTCATTTTGATACAATCATAACTACAATGAGGATCTCCTTTATTTTCGTCATTATTGGAAATATTTTTTTAATTTTTACTAGCTATGGGATCAACTGCCTTGTGAATGCCTTGGAAAAGGCAGGGGCTAAGGGAGTAAACCCCGACAAAAATATCTGATTTGGAGCCCCGATAATAGGTGGATGGTGAAGCCCTGCAACACCTTCCGGCAACTCCTGCAGCTGCACTGATTCCAACTGTATTGGCTTGGCTTTTCGTCTGACTTTATCTGCAACACTGAAAAGGGGGCCCTGGTAACTATGCAAACCTAGGTCTCTTTATTACCTGCTCAGGCCTACATCTGGAGACCCAATTCCAGCTTCAAACTGTATAGCCATTGCAGATACTATACTGCAGCAGATGATGGAGAATTCCATTGTCTTATTAGACAAGATTCCCATCACTGTGTGCCGACGTTAAATAATCCAAAATGAGTTGATTTGTCATAAAGCAAACTGTGCCTTAAAACATTAAAAGAGCAGTATGATAATCGACTGTCCTTTATATCTTTGAAAATATTACTGCAATCTGGTTAAAGATTTAAGTCCATCAGATATAGAATAAACCAGAATAAATGTAGAATATTCTAATTTCCTCTGATTACGTGGAATAAGCACAAGCCGGTTTGTAATTACCCTCGACTGCATAATCATGACCATTTTTATTGCATTTTCACCCCAAATAAGGCACAGTGCCACTTTGATGTAGGAACTACTATCTGTGATATAATTTGCAGTGATACTATATAGGGAGTTGAGTAGCAAGATGTCTCTTTACATTACATTTGAACACCTGCATGTCAGTACATTTAGGGAAGCAGGGACACAGAAGGGAATTCCAAAGTCAGGCAGTCCAACAGAAGAAACTATCAAATTGGAAGGTTTTCTGGAATTTGGGGATTTCTATTGTGTAGGGGTGGAATTTTGCTGCTTGTCGGGTTTATGGGGGGTTTTATGTCGAGGGTATTTACGTTGAGGGTATTTACGTCGAGGGTATTTATGTCGAAGGTACTTATGTCGAGGGTATACAAGGGTTTATAGTTCGTTGGAGAATCTAGCATTAAAATACTTATAGAACAGTCAGAGGGATGCAACATTTCATCGATAGGACAGAGGTTTGAAACCTAGCTGACAGTGCCGGACCTATTAAGTTGGCGATCCTTTTTTTAATCTTGTCTAAGAGTGAAAGATTAATAGCAGATGCACCAGACCAAATGTGGCAGCAATACTCCATATATGAGCGATTGGTGGCCTTGTAGAGGTACAGGATATTCTCAGCCGAAAGAAACTTTCTAACACGGTAGAGAGAGCCCACCTTGGCAATTTATCTGTTCCAATTCATGGTTCCTGAGAAATTAAGCTAAAGTGTTTGAACGAAACACTTTCATATAATGTATCATTAGCCATGGCTATCAGTGGTTGAAAAGGTTTCTTGTAAATATTATAGGAAAGAAGCTTATTCTTAGCAGCATTGAATGTTACCATCCATTTTTGTCCCGATTCCACTAGAGACTGGTGCTGGATATGACCTTAAACTATATCCGATGGTGAGGCCCCAACTTGTAGGCTTTGGGGAGTGTGAAGCCACCCTTTAATTTTTTTTTTTTTATTATTTTTAATTCATTTTTCACCCCAAACAAGGCACAGTGCCACTTTGAAGCAGGGGGCTACTATCAGGGACTTAATTTGCAGGGGCATTATAAAGGGAGGTGAGTAGAAAGATGTTTGTTCACTTTACACTTGAACTTCTGCATATCAGTACAGTTGGGAAAGCAGAATCCTGGAAGGGAGTTCCAAAGACCTGCAGTTCTGGGGAAGAAACTATTGGAGTAAAAGGCTTTCTTGCACTTAGGGATCTCTACCGTAAAGGGATGAGACTTACTAGCTTGTTGGGTTTGTTGGGGGTAGTTACGTTGAGAAGGTACAAGTGTTTGCAATTCGTCAGAGCATTCACCATTGAAGTATTTGTAGAACAGGCAGAGGGATACAACATCTCGTCGATGGGACAGAGGCTGAAGCCTAGATGATAGTTCAGGACCTATCAGGTTGGCGACTCTCTTTTGAACCCTGTCCAGGAATGAGAGATAAGCAGCAGATGCACCAGCCCAGATGTGACAACACTACTCCATACTTGGGCGAATGGTGGCCTTATAGAGGTACAGGATACTTTCAGGCGTAAGTAGTTTTCTAGCACGGTAGAGTGAGCCAACCTTCCTTGCAGCAGCCTTGGCAATGCTCTCAATGTATCTATTTCAGTTCATATTCCCTGTAAACGTTAGGCCGAGGAGTTTAAACGAAGTACTTTCAGGCAATGTGTTCTTGGCCATTGCTATTGATGGTAGAGAAGGTTTCTTGTAGTTATTGAAGGAAACAAGCTTAGTCTTAGCAGCATTGAATGTGACCATCCATTTTTGTCCCCATTCCACTACAGATTGGAGGTCATCTTCTAGTGTTTCTGCCATTTCCTTGGATATGTGTTCATTTGTTTTCCCCTCATATCTGTTATAGAGAGTGGTGTCATCGGCAAATATACCCATCTCCGATACAATTTTATCAGGGAGGTCATTTATGAATATCAGGAATAATAGAGATCCAAGGATAGACCCCTGAGGTACTCCCGTATTTATGTCATATTGTTTAGATGTACGACCATCGAGGACAACTTGGATTTTTCTCTTACTTAAGAAGGATTTAATTACATTATGAATTCTTTCAGTGATTCCATATGATCTAATTTTCCTTAGAAGACCATCGTGCCATACCAAAAGCCTTAGATATATCAAGAGCTACCGCTCTACCCTCCCCTGTTTTGTCCAATGAACGATATATACGTTCAGAAACTACAGTTAAGATATTTGCTGTTGAACGGGTTTGCCTGAATCCATATTGTTTGTCAGTTAGGAGTTTTGCAGCTGTTAGGTGCTGGACTAGGGCTTGATTAACTAAGGACTCAAATATTTTGGCGAAAAGCAGGAGGAGGCTAATGGGACGATAATTTAGTGGGTCAGTTCTTTCACCAGAATTCTTGAAGACTGGTACCACAGAGGCGGTTTTCCAGCAGTCAGGAAAGCAAGATTCGTTAAGGCATTTATTGTAAAGTTTGGAGAACTAGAGCATCCTCGGCAGAGCATTTTTTTAATAGCACAGCCGGGATGAGATCTGGTCCACATGCTTTTGAGGTGTCTAGGTTTTTTATAATAGCATGTACCTGAGAAGGGGTGATTTTCAAATCGTCTAGTGAGGCAAATCAGGGAGGGAGTGGTGTACCGAGTTCAGTGTGGAGTTTGAGGCAAACTGACTGGCAAGCAGATTAGCCTTGTCAGTTGCCGTGCAAGCAACCTCATGATTGTTTGATAGTGGGGGAATAGTTGACTGTCCATTATTTACTACGCTGTTGTAGATTTTCCAAAAATCCCGGGTTCCTAATTTCTGTGCTTCGATGCGTTTTCTGGTGGTTTCAGAGTAATCTCTCTTAGCTGTCTCTATCACTCTCTTACAATTATTTCTAGCTTCTATATACTTCAGTCTGTTTGAACTGGACTTATGTCGGTTGAATCTGCGGAACGCATGCTGCCTTTGACAAATGGCAGCTGCACAAGCAGAAGTAAACCATTGGGGAGAATGGGGCTTGCTATAGAATTTCCGTCTGGGAACATGTGCTTCAATTGCAGTTTTAAACCATTCAGTGGTCTCCTTTGCACACTGTTCCGCTGGAATAGTAAAGATATTTTGCCATGGGGCATCTCTGACGAGTTCCCTGATGGCTTCCCAATCAGCCTTTTTTGTAATACCTCGTTATTTTGAGTAGTGGGTCTTCAGTTTTAGGGCGAGAATTTAGGCTGATTTCTACCATTATCACAGCGTGATCAGCATTCCCGAGTGGACTGTGGGCATTTGTTGTACAGTCATCGGGAACCGTTGTCAGAAAGAGATCTAGAAGTGAGGCATGTTGATCTTACTGGTCTGGGAAACGTGTCGGAAATGTAACCAACTAAGATAGGGAATGGGATATAGAGAAACTATGTGTTGTGCTACCAGCTACGTCTGTGTAATTAGAGAATCCTAGCCAGTTACTGTGGTGAACATTGAAGTCACCAAATACGTGTATTTGTGCGCTAGTATCGAGGGAGAGTGCTATATCTATGCTGTCTGAGACTTTGTTTATAAGGTACAGTCTTGGTTTGAGGGAGAGCGGTAGAGAAAATACAAGTAGCTAATGTTGTGTTGCATATTTAGTCTGAAGCACATAAAGGCCTGGTCGTCTGATTCTAGTTTTATTTCTCTAGTCAGGGGGAGGGTGTTACGAATATAGACTCCAAGTCCATCCATATGTCTGTCCGAGTCCTTACGGTAGAGTGGGAGATAACCAGGCATGTTAAAGTGGTTAGAGGGAATGGAGGAGTGAAGGTTAGTTTCACTTAATGCTAAGATATCCGGGGTGTTTACAAGGAGAAATGACTCAACATCATCACTTGCCATTGTTTCCAAGTCCGCTCTGACCCGGACTGGTAGTACCTGTTAGGGTTCTAACTATGGGTTAAATAGAAACCGACTTGAAAAAAACAAATATTCTATTAAAAAAAATTTTTCTTCAAAATCACTAGATTCGGCATTAAATAACCTAAAACGGATTGATATGCTATAAAACAAAAACAACTAACCCTAACCCTAACCACTAGAGACTGGAGATCTTCCTCCAGGGTTTCGGCTATTGACTCGGATATGTGTTCATTCGTTTTCCCCCCGTTTTACCAGCAACCAAATGCTAAAGGGTTATTCCTTCAAATTGTATGGAATGATAAATAATATGAAAAATGAAGTTGCCAATCTGTGTTTTAAAAAATAGCATCTAAATATGCGACACATTAATTTAAATTATAAGCATTAGTAAACTTAATATTGTTATTCAAATTTCGAAACACCTTTTAATGTTATTAGATATGATCGATAATATATCGATAATTGATCGCAATCTATACACTAGAAGAGTAATATTGTTTGAGATAACCAAGTGTGAAATTCTTAACATGTTAAATCACCGACATAAATGCATTAGAATAGTATTTTGTCGTATTGTGTGATTTTGTCAAATTAAGTGGGATTTTGTCGTATTATGTGTGATTAATAT
Source organism: Euprymna scolopes (assembly GCF_053919585.1). Classification (NCBI taxonomy): domain Eukaryota; kingdom Metazoa; phylum Mollusca; class Cephalopoda; order Sepiida; family Sepiolidae; genus Euprymna; species Euprymna scolopes. The sequence goes on along the minus strand of NC_136508.1, from coordinate 86,123,151 downwards.
CATGCATGTGATTAATATCATGCATGTGATTAATATGATACATGTGATTAATATCATGCCATGTGATTAATACCATGTAATGTTATTAATATAATGCCACATGATTAATAGCATGCCATGCGATTAATATGATACATGTGATTAATATAATGTCATGTGATTAATATCATGCCATGTGATTAATATCATGCAATGTGATTAATATCATGCCATGTGATTAATATCATGCATGTGATTAATATAATGCCATGTGATTAATATAATGTCATGTGATTAATATCATGTAATGCGATTAATAGCATGCCATGTGATTAATATAATGCCACATGATTAATATCATGCATGTGATTAATATCATGCCATGTGATTAATATAATGTCATGTGATTAATATCATGTCATGTGATTAATATCATGCCATGTGATTCATAGCATGCAATGTGATTAATATCATGCCATGTGATTAATACCATGCCATGTTAGTAATTACATGCAATGTTATTAATATCATGCATGTGATTAATATCATGCATGTGATTAATATCATGCCATGTGATTAATACCATGTCATGTGGTTAATATCCTGCATGTGATTAATATCATGTCATGTGATTAATATCATGTCATGTGATTAATATCATGCAATGTGATTAATATCATTTCATGTGATTAATATCATGATATGTAATTAATAGCATGCCATGTGATTAATACCATGTCATGTTATTAATATCATACATGTGATTACTATCATTTCATGTGATTAATATCATGTCATGTGTTTAATATCATGTCATGTTATATATATCATGCATGTGATTATATCATGCATGTGATTAAGAGCATGCAATGTGATTAATATCATGTCATGTGATTAATATCATGTCATGTGATTAATATCATGCATGTGATTAATACCATGTCATATGATTAATATCATGCATGTGATAAATATCATGCATGTGATTAATATCATGTCATGTAATTAATAGCATGCCATGTGATTAATATCATGCATGTGATTAATATCATGCCATGTGATTAATATAATGCAATGTGATTAATATCATGCAATGTGATTAATACAATTCCATGTGATTAATATCATGTCATGTGATTAATATCCTGCATGTGATTAATATCATGTCATGTGATTAATATCATGTCATGTGATTAATATCATGCACGTGATTAATACCATGTAATGTGATTAATATAAATTATGTGATTAATATAATTCATGTGATTAATACCATGCAATGTGATTAATACCATGCCATGTGATTTATACCATGCCATGTAATTAATATCATGTCATGTGATAATATCATGCATGTGATTAATATCGTGCCATGTGATTAATACCATGTCATGTGATTAATATCATGCCATGTGTTTAATATCATGTCATGTAATTAATTACCATGCGATGTGATTAATATCATGTCATGTGATTAATATCATGTCATGTGTTTAATATTATGTCATGTGTATAAGACCATGTCATGTAATTAATTACCATGCCATGTGATTAATACCATGCACCGTGATTAATATCATGCATGTTATTAATACCATGTCATGTGATTAATATCATGCCATGTTATTAATATCACGCATGTGACTAATACGATCTCATGTGATTAATATTATGCCATGTTATTAATATCATGCATGTGATTAATATCATGCATGTTATTAATATCATGCCATGTGATTAATATCATGTCATGTGATAATTATCATGTCATGTGATTAATATCATGTCATGTTATTAATATCATGCATGTGATTAATATCATGCATGTGATTAATATCATGTCATGTGATTAATATCATGTCATGTGATTAATATCATGTCATGTGATTAATATCATGCCATGTGATTAATATCATGCATGTGATTAATATCATGCAATGGGATTAATATCATGCATGTGATTAATATCATGTCATGTGATTAATATCATGCATGTGATTAATATCATGCATGTGATTAATATCATGTCATGTGTTTAATATCATGTCATGTGTTTAATATCATGTCATGTAATTAATTACCATGCCATGTGATTAATACCATGCCATGTGATAAATATCATGCATGTGATTAATACCATGTAAAGTGATTAATATCATGTCATGTTATTAATATCATGCATGTAGATAATACGATCTCATGTGATTAATATCATGCCATGTTATTAATATCATGCATGTGATTAATATCATGCATGTTATTAATATCATGCCATGTGATTAATATCATGTCATGTGATTAATATCATGTCATGTGATTAATATCATGTAATGTGATTAATATCATGCCATGTGATTAATTTAATGCATGTGATTAATATCATGTCATGTGATTAATATCATGTAATGTGATTAATATCATGCATGTGATAAATATCACGCATGTGATTAATATCATGTCATGTTAGTAATTACATGCAATGTTATTAATATAATGTCATGTGATTAATATCATGCCATGTTATTAATATCATGCATGTGATTAATATCATGTAATGTGATTAATATCATGCCATGTGATTAATACCATGTCATGTGGTTAATATCCTGCATGTGATTAATATCATGTCATGTGATTAATATCATGTCATGTGATTAATATCATGTCATGTGATTATATCATGAATGTGATTAAGAGCATGCAATGTGATTTATATCATGTCATGTGATTTATATCATGTCATGTGATTAATATCATGCCATGTGATTAATACCATGCCATGTGATTAATATCATGCATGGTATAAATAGCATGCATGGGATTAATATCATGTCATGTGATTAATATCATGGAATGTGATTAATATAATGTCATGTGATTAAGATAATGCCATGTAATTAAAAGCATGCCATGTGATTAATATCATGCAATGTGAGTAATATCATGTCATATTATTAATATCATGTCATGTGATTAATATCATGCATGTGATTAATACACTGTCATGTGATTAATAAAATGCATGAGATTAATACCATGCCATGTGATTAATATCATGCCATGTGATTAATATCATGTCATGTGATTAATATCATGGCATGTTATTAATATTATGCATGTGATTAATATCATGCCATGTGATTAATATCATGCAGTGTTATTCATATCATGTCATGTGATTAATATCATGTCATGTGATTAATATTATGCATGTGCTTAATATCATGTCATGTGATTAATATAATGCATGTGATTAATATCATGCATGTGATTCATATCATGCATGTGATTAATATCATGTCATGTGATTAATACCATGCATGTGATTAATATCATGTCATGTGATTTATATCATGTCATGTGATTAATATGATGTCATGTCATTAATATAATGCATGTGATCAATATCATGTCATGTGATTAATATCATGCATGTGATTAATATCATGTCATGTGATTAATATCATGTAATGTTATTAATATCATGCATGTGATTAATATAATGTCATGTGATTAATATCATGCATGTGATTAATATCATGTCATGGGATTAATATCATGTAATGTTATTAATATCATGCATGTGATTAATATAATGTCATGTGATTAATATCATGCATGTGATTAATATCATGTCATGGGATTAATATCATGTAATGTTATTAATATCATGCATGTGATTAATACCATGTCATGTGATTAATATCATGCATGTGATTAATATCATGTCATGGGATTAATATCATGTAATGTTATTAATATCATGCATGTGATTAATATAATGTCATGTGATTAATATCATGTCATGTTATTAATATAATGCATGTGATTAATACCATGTAATATGATTAATATCATGTCATGTGATTAATATCATGTCATGTTTTTTATATCATGCATGTGATTAATACCATGTAATGTGATTAATATCATTCATGTGATTAATATCATGCATGTGATTAATACCATGCATGTGATTAATATCATGTCATGTTATTAATATCATGCATGTTATTAATATCATGTCATGTGATTAATATCATGCATGTGATTAATATCATGTCATGTTATTAATATCATGTCATGAGATTAATATCATGCATATGATTAATATCATGCATGTGATTAATATCATGCATGTGATTAACATCATGCCATGTGATAAATATCATGCATGTGATTAATATCATGTCCTGTGATTTATATAATGCATTTGATTAATACCATGTCATGTGATTAATATCATGCCATGTGATTAATATAATGTCATGTTATTAATATCATGCATGTGATTTATACCATTTCATGTGATTAATATGATGCATGTGATTAATATCATGTCATGTGATGAATATCATGCAATGTGATTAATATCATGCCATGTGATTAATATTATGTATGTTATTAATATCACGCCATGTGATTAATATCATGTCATGTTATTAATATCATGCATGTTATTAATATCATGTCATGTGATTAATATCATGCATGTGATTAATATAATGCCATGTGATTAATATCATGCATGTGATTAATATCATTCCATGTGATTAATATCATGTCATGTGATTAATATCATGTCATGTGATTAATATCCTGTCATGTTAATTATATCATGCATGTGATTTATACCATGTCATGTGATTAATATAATGCATGTGATTAATACCATGCCATGTGATTAATATCATGCATGTTATTAATATCATGTAATGTAATTAATTACAATGCCATGTGATTTATATCATGCATGTGATTAATATCATGTCATGTGATTAATATCATGCTTGTGATTAATATCATGCATGTGATTTATATCATGTCATGTGATTAATATCATTTCATGTGATTAATATAATGTCATGTGATTAATATCATGCATGTGATTAATATTATGCATGTGATTAATATCATGTCATGTGATTAATATCATGCAAAGTGATTAATATCATGCATGTGATTAATATCATGCATGTGATTAATATCATGTCATGTGATTAACATCATGCATGTGATTAATATAATGCCATGTGATTAATATCATGCATGTGATTAATATCATGCCATGTGATTAATATCATGTCATGTCATTAATATCATGTCATTTTATTAATATCATGTCATGTTATTAATATCATGCATGTGATTAATATCATGCCATGTGATTAATATCATGCCATGTGATTAATATCATGCAATGTGATTAATATCATGTCATGTGATTAATATAATGCATGTGATTAATATCATGCATGTGATTAATATCATGCAATGTGATTAATATCATGCATGTGATTAATATCATGTCATGTGATTAATATCATGTCATGTGATTAATATCATGCATGTGTCTAATATCATGCCATGTTATTAATATCATTCCATGTGATTAATATCATGCATGTGATTAATATCATGTCATGTGATTAATATCATGCAATGTGATTAATATCATGCATGTGATTAATATCATGCCATGTGATTAATATCATGTCATGTGATTAATATCATGCATGTGATTAATATCATGTCATGTGATTAATATCATGCATGTGATTAATATAATGCCATGTGATTAATATCATGCATGTGATTAATATCATGCCATGTGATTAATATCATGCAATGTGATTAATATCATGCATGTTATTAATATCATGTCATGTGATTAATATCATGCATGAAATTAATATCATGCCATGTGATTAATATCATGTCATGTGATTAATATCATGTCATGGTCTTAATATCATGCATGTTATTAATATCATGTCATGTGATTAATATCATGCTATGTGATTAATACCATGTCATGTGATTTATACCATGCATGTGAGTTATACCATGCATGTTATTAATATCATGTCATGTGATTAATATCATGTCATGTGATTAATATCATGTCATGTTATTAATATCATGCATGTGATTAATATCATGCCATGTGATTAATATCATGCATGTGATTAATATCATTCCATGTGATTAATATAATGCCATGTGATTAATATCATGTCATGTGATTAATATCATGTCATATGATTAATATCATGCCATGTGATTAATATCATGTCATGTGATTAATATCATGTCATGTGATTAATATCATGTCATGTTATTAATATCATGTCATGTGATTAATATCATGCCATGTGATTAATATCATGCATGTGATTAATATCATGCCATGTGATTAATATAATGCCATGTGATTAATATCATGTCATGTTATTAATATCATGTCATGTGATTAATATCATGCCATGTGATTAATATCATGCATGTGATTAATATCATGCATGTGGTTAATATCCTGCATGTGATTGATACCATGTCATGTGATTAATATCATGCATGTGATTAATATCATGCATGTGATTAATATCATGTCATGTGATTAATATCATGTCATGTGATTAATATCATGCCATGTGATTAATCTCATGTCATGTGATTAATATCATGTCATGTTATTAATATCATGCATGTTATTAATATCATGTCATGTGATTAATACCATGTCATGTGATTAATACCATGCATGTTATTAATATCATGCCATGTAATTAATTACCATGCCATGTGATTAATACCATGTCATGTGATTAACACCATGCATGTTATTAATATCATGTCATGTAATTAATTACCATGCCATGTGATTAATATCATGCATGTTGTTAATATCCTGCATGTGATTAATACCATGTCATGTGATTAATATCATGCATGGTATTAATATCATGCATGTGATTAATATCATGCCATGTGATTAATATCATGTAATGTGATTAATATCATGTCATGTTATTAATATCATGTCATGTTATTAATATCATGTCATGTGATTAATATCATGTCATGTGATTAATATCATGTCATGTTATTAATATCATGTCATGTGATTAATATCATGCATGTGATTAATATCATGCATGTGATTAATATCATGTCATGTGATTAATATCATGTCATGTGTTTAATATCATGTCATGTTATATATATCATGCATGTGATTATATCATGCATGTGATTAAGAGCATGCAATGTGATTAATATCATGTCATGTGATTAATATCATGTCATGTGATTAATATCATGCATGTGATTAATACCATGTCATATGATTAATATCATGCATGTGATAAATATCATGCATGTGATTAATATCATGTCATGTAATTAATAGCATGCCATGTGATTAATATCATGCATGTGATTAATATCATGCCATGTGATTAATATAATGCAATGTGATTAATATCATGCAATGTGATTAATACAATTCCATGTGATTAATATCATGTCATGTGATTAATATCCTGCATGTGATTAATATCATGTCATGTGATTAATATCATGTCATGTGATTAATATCATGCACGTGATTAATACCATGTAATGTGATTAATATAATTTATGTGATTAATATAATTCATGTGATTAATACCATGCAATGTGATTAATACCATGCCATGTGATTTATACCATGCCATGTAATTAATATCATGTCATGTGATAATATCATGCATGTGATTAATATCGTGCCATGTGATTAATACCATGTCATGTGATTAATATCATGCCATGTGTTTAATATCATGTCATGTAATTAATTACCATGCGATGTGATTAATATCATGTCATGTGATTAATATCATGTCATGTGTTTAATATTATGTCATGTGTATAAGACCATGTCATGTAATTAATTACCATGCCATGTGATTAATACCATGCACCGTGATTAATATCATGCATGTTATTAATACCATGTCATGTGATTAATATCATGCCATGTTATTAATATCACGCATGTGACTAATACGATCTCATGTGATTAATATTATGCCATGTTATTAATATCATGCATGTGATTAATATCATGCATGTTATTAATATCATGCCATGTGATTAATATCATGTCATGTGATAATTATCATGTCATGTGATTAATATCATGTCATGTTATTAATATCATGCATGTGATTAATATCATGCATGTGATTAATATCATGTCATGTGATTAATATCATGTCATGTGATTAATATCATGTCATGTGATTAATATCATGCCATGTGATTAATATCATGCATGTGATTAATATCATGCAATGGGATTAATATCATGCATGTGATTAATATCATGTCATGTGATTAATATCATGCATGTGATTAATATCATGCATGTGATTATTATCATGTCATGTGTTTAATATCATGTCATGTGTTTAATATCATGTCATGTAATTAATTACCATGCCATGTGATTAATACCATGCCATGTGATAAATATCATGCATGTGATTAATACCATGTAAAGTGATTAATATCATGTCATGTTATTAATATCATGCATGTAGATAATACGATCTCATGTGATTAATATCATGCCATGTTATTAATATCATGCATGTGATTAATATCATGCATGTTATTAATATCATGCCATGTGATTAATATCATGTCATGTGATTAATATCATGTCATGTGATTAATATCATGTAATGTGATTAATATCATGCCATGTGATTAATTTAATGCATGTGATTAATATCATGTCATGTGATTAATATCATGTAATGTGATTAATATCATGCATGTGATAAATATCACGCATGTGATTAATATCATGTCATGTTAGTAATTACATGCAATGTTATTAATATAATGTCATGTGATTAATATCATGCCATGTTATTAATATCATGCATGTGATTAATATCATGTCATGTGATTAATATCATGCCATGTGATTAATACCATGTCATGTGGTTAATATCCTGCATGTGATTAATATCATGTCATGTGATTAATATCATGTCATGTGATTAATATCATGTCATGTGATTATATCATGAATGTGATTAAGAGCATGCAATGTGATTTATATCATGTCATGTGATTAATATCATGTCATGTGATTAATATCATGCCATGTGATTAATACCATGCCATGTGATTAATATCATGCATGGTATAAATAGCATGCATGGGATTAATATCATGTCATGTGATTAATATCATGGAATGTGATTAATATAATGTCATGTGATTAAGATAATGCCATGTAATTAAAAGCATGCCATGTGATTAATATCATGCAATGTGAGTAATATCATGTCATATTATTAATATCATGTCATGTGATTAATATCATGCATGTGATTAATACACTGTCATGTGATTAATAAAATGCATGAGATTAATACCATGCCATGTGATTAATATCATGCCATGTGATTAATATCATGTCATGTGATTAATATCATGTCATGTTATTAATATTATGCATGTGATTAATATCATGCCATGTGATTAATATCATGCAGTGTTATTCATATCATGTCATGTGATTAATATCATGTCATGTGATTAATATTATGCATGTGCTTAATATCATGTCATGTGATTAATATAATGCATGTGATTAATATCATGCATGTGATTCATATCATGCATGTGATTAATATCATGTCATGTGATTAATACCATGCATGTGATTAATATCATGTCATGTGATTTATATCATGTCATGTGATTAATATGATGTCATGTCATTAATATAATGCATGTGATCAATATCATGTCATGTGATTAATATCATGCATGTGATTAATATCATGTCATGTGATTAATATCATGTAATGTTATTAATATCATGCATGTGATTAATATAATGTCATGTGATTAATATCATGCATGTGATTAATATCATGTCATGGGATTAATATCATGTAATGTTATTAATATCATGCATGTGATTAATATAATGTCATGTGATTAATATCATGCATGTGATTAATATCATGTCATGGGATTAATATCATGTAATGTTATTAATATCATGCATGTGATTAATACCATGTCATGTGATTAATATCATGCATGTGATTAATATCATGTCATGGGATTAATATCATGTAATGTTATTAATATCATGCATGTGATTAATATAATGTCATGTGATTAATATCATGTCATGTTATTAATATAATGCATGTGATTAATACCATGTAATGTGATTAATATCATGTCATGTGATTAATATCATGTCATGTTTTTTATATCATGCATGTGATTAATACCATGTAATGTGATTAATATCATGCATGTGATTAATATCATGCATGTGATTAATACCATGCATGTGATTAATATCATGTCATGTTATTAATATCATGCATGTTATTAATATCATGTCATGTGATTAATATCATGCATGTGATTAATATCATGTCATGTTATTAATATCATGTCATGAGATTAATATCATGCATATGATTAATATCATGCATGTGATTAATATCATGCATGTGATTAACATCATGCCATGTGATAAATATCATGCATGTGATTAATATCATGTCCTGTGATTTATATAATGCATTTGATTAATACCATGTCATGTGATTAATATCATGCCATGTGATTAATATAATGTCATGTTATTAATATCATGCATGTGATTTATACCATTTCATGTGATTAATATGATGCATGTGATTAATATCATGTCATGTGATGAATATCATGCAATGTGATTAATATCATGCCATGTGATTAATATTATGTATGTTATTAATATCACGCCATGTGATTAATATCATGTCATGTTATTAATATCATGCATGTTATTAATATCATGTCATGTGATTAATATCATGCATGTGATTAATATAATGCCATGTGATTAATATCATGCATGTGATTAATATCATTCCATGTGATTAATATCATGTCATGTGATTAATATCATGTCATGTGATTAATATCCTGTCATGTTAATTATATCATGCATGTGATTCATACCATGTCATGTGATTAATATAATGCATGTGATTAATACCATGCCATGTGATTAATATCATGCATGTTATTAATATCATGTAATGTAATTAATTACAATGCCATGTGATTTATATCATGCATGTGATTAATATCATGTCATGTGATTAATATCATGCTTGTGATTAATATCATGCATGTGATTTATATCATGTCATGTGATTAATATCATTTCATGTGATTAATATAATGTCATGTGATTAATATCATGCATGTGATTAATATTATGCATGTGATTAATATCATGTCATGTGATTAATATCATGCAAAGTGATTAATATCATGCATGTGATTAATATCATGCATGTGATTAATATCATGTCATGTGATTAACATCATGCATGTGATTAATATAATGCCATGTGAAATATATCATGCATGTGATTAATATCATGCCATGTGATTAATATCATGTCATGTCATTAATATCATGTCATTTTATTAATATCATGTCATGTTATTAATATCATGCATGTGATTAATATCATGCCATGTGATTAATATCATGCCATGTGATTAATATCATGCAATGTGATTAATATCATGTCATGTGATTAATATAATGCATGTGATTAATATCATGCATGTGATTAATATCATGCAATGTGATTAATATCATGCATGTGATTAATATCATGTCATGTGATTAATATCATGTCATGTGATTAATATCATGCATGTGATTAATATCATGCCATGTTATTAATATCATTCCATGTGATTAATATCATGCATGTGATTAATATCATGTCATGTGATTAATATCATGCAATGTGATTAATATCATGCATGTGATTAATATCATGCCATGTGATTAATATCATGTCATGTGATTAATATCATGCATGTGATTAATATCATGTCATGTGATTAATATCATGCATGTGATTAATATAATGCCATGTGATTAATATCATGCATGTGATTAATATCATGCATGTGATTAATATCATGCAATGTGATTAATATCATGCATGTTATTAATATCATGTCATGTGATTAATATCATGCATGAAATTAATATCATGCCATGTGATTAATATCATGTCATGTGATTAATATCATGTCATGGGATTAATATCATGCATGTTATTAATATCATGTCATGTGATTAATATCATGCTATGTGATTAATACCATGTCATGTGATTTATACCATGCATGTGAGTTATACCATGCATGTTATTAATATCATGTCATGTGATTAATATCATGTCATGTGATTAATATCATGTCATGTTATTAATATCATGCATGTGATTAATATCATGCCATGTGATTAATATCATGCATGTGATTAATATCATTCCATGTGATTAATATAATGCCATGTGATTAATATCATGTCATGTGATTAATATCATGTCATATGATTAATATCATGCCATGTGATTAATATCATGTCATGTGATTAATATCATGTCATGTGATTAATATCATGTCATGTTATTAATATCATGTCATGTGATTAATATCATGCCATGTGATTAATATCATGCATGTGATTAATATCATGCCATGTGATTAATATAATGCCATGTGATTAATATCATGTCATGTTATTAATATCATGTCATGTGATTAATATCATGCCATGTGATTAATATCATGCATGTGATTAATATCATGCATGTGGTTAATATCCTGCATGTGATTGATACCATGTCATGTGATTAATATCATGCCATGTTATTAATATCATGCATGTGATTAATATCATGCATGTGATTAATATCATGTCATGTGATTAATATCATGTCATGTGATTAATATCATGCCATGTGATTAATCTCATGTCATGTGATTAATATCATGTCATGTTATTAATATCATGCATGTTATTAATATCATGTCATGTGATTAATACCATGTCATGTGATTAATACCATGCATGTTATTAATATCATGCCATGTAATTAATTACCATGCCATGTGATTAATACCATGTCATGTGATTAACACCATGCATGTTATTAATATCATGTCATGTAATTAATTACCATGCCATGTGATTAATATCATGCATGTTGTTAATATCCTGCATGTGATTAATACCATGTCATGTGATTAATATCATGCATGGTATTAATATCATGCATGTGATTAATATCATGCCATGTGATTAATATCATGTCATGTGATTAATATCATGTCATGTTATTAATATCATGTCATGTTATTAATATCATGTCATGTGATTAATATCATGTCATGTGATTAATATCATGTCATGTTATTAATATCATGTCATGTGATTAATATCATGCATGTGATTAATATCATGCATGTGATTAATATCATGCCATGAAAGATTTTGTTCGAAAATGGACGCCATTCTCATATTATCTACTTCTTTATCATACTTAAAAAGTAGTAAACATTAAAAACTTTAAACTTAAAAAATAGTAAACTATGTGTTAGAATGTTCTCCTTTCGTTGTGAGAAATAACATATGAAAAGTCCTCCAGTTTCCACCCGTATTTTTCAACATTTTAAAACTTTTCTTTACATCAAATAATACATAAAGCGTAAGAATCTACCGTGATAGCGGTCAGATTTGTATGAGCAACCTAAGCAGATATATGCCTAAAAAAGAAAAATTCGAGTTGTAGTAAAATGAAAAGGTTTTATTACGTAGTTAATACGATTGGATCCATTAATTTATTTGATGATTTGCATAACAATCGTTTCGCTTATATTTCTCCATTCATATAAACTCACAAATTCAGTCGCTCAGTTCACCATTCCGTGATGGATTCTATGGTGGCGTTTATTGTGTATTAGTACAACCTAACACTAACCTGAAATAGTTTGAGCCAGAACTCACAAAATTTGTCTTTTTTTTTGTAATTTATTTTTTCGATTAGTTACGGGGCACTTTAACAACTTTAACAAAAGATCTCTTGATTGTGTGTGTGCGCGCGTGTGTGCTAGTGTGTGTTGGTGTGTGTTGGCGTGTGCTGGTGTGTGTGTGATTAGATATAGAGGTAGAGGTGCAGTATCTTTCCACCCTAAAAAAAACTTTTAAATTACCACTATTTTAGTTTTTCGAGGGTGCTGAAAACGGAAATAACGTTTACAAGTCCAGGAAACGAGTAGTTTCCAAGATATGAAGAAATTATAATTTATAGTTTATAGTGTACGGCATAATCACGGTTCCCGTTGGAAGTTAAGCAACGTTGAACCTGGTCAGCAATAAATGAGTGACCATTTAAGACTTCCAGGTGCTGTATGTGTTCTCCGCTTATTTCGGCATTGTTTTCTGTCGGCTTGGTCTTTTCCTTGCCACTGGACTCAAACAGTGTCGATTTAGGAAAGGTGTGGTTGAGGATTGGGAAACCCTTGCCTCACAATTACAAGTGTCTTTCGAGAAATCAATAGTTTCAAAAAGTGAAGGATCACATTTTATATTAATTTAATGTAAAATGAGCACCCACTTTATAACCACCATTTTTGGAGGGGTCTGCTATTTTCTTAGGGGAGTGTTTATTGTGGCCTGTAGACTAATACAAAACATACCTTTAAAACATTTTCCGCACGCGCGGCAAAAATATGCGCATGTTCGCACGTACAACAATGGCCACCATTTATAACATAGGAATTACACTGCGTAATATTCGGAAAACTACTTATTTGTGGAAATTTATATAGATATTCGTTTTCAGCACACCCTAAAATCAAGTTTTTTTAAGGTAGTTTTGTGTTGGTCTACCAAGCCACAATTACCCATTTTAAGTTGACCAACCACCTCCATTAAAAAGTGGGTGCTCATTTTACGTTAAATTAATAGAGAAACGTGATCCCCTACTTTTTGAAACTATAATTTCTTCATATCTTGGAAACTATTTGTTTCCAGGAATTGTAAACGTTATTTACATTTTCAGCACACCTGAAAACATAGAACATTGGCAATTTTAAAGGCTTTTTTGAGGGTGGAAAGATGTTGCAACTTTACCGATGTAAAATAATGGAGCGATTTTGAATTAGAGGCTAGTCGGTTGTAGTTATTTCACAAATTTCCGACTCTCACTGTCCGGGATAATAGAGCAATCTGTGCTGAACTTGATTAAAATGAAAAGAAAACTTAAATTAAATTGTCCTAAATTCAACGAATGTTTCGTATTTATAACAATTCTTGTTTTATAAGTATTTGGTGACATGTGATCGTCTTTATGTGGTGGTGGTGGTGGTGGTGGTGGTGGTGGTGGTGGTGGTGGTGGTGGTGGTGGTGGTTGCAGTTTTCTTCGATATAAAATGTTGAAGTCGTGTAAGTATAAGCCGAAAGGACAAAAAGAGTTCACCTTCAACCACTCCTCTTTACTGCAGTACGAATTAAATAACAATAAATCAATTCAAGGCTTTCTTTTTATCGTGTTTTTTCTTTACTTTTGTGTGACGTCAGGGCGTTTTTATTAATTTATTTTTTTGTCTTTTTATTATTATTATTTTCTTCTTTTTTTTTTCTTTTTTTTTTTCAGGTTTTGTTTTGAACCGGCTCTATTTTCAAGCTTGGGAACAGGTAAGCTGAGGACGGTAATAATAAATGACGGAAGGATGAGAATAACAGAAAGGCTGGGTGAGAAGTGAGCATGGGAGAATGTGGGTATGGGTGTGAGGGCGGAGGATACAGAAAGTGGATAAAAATAGGAAGTGAATAAGAAAAGATCGTGGGGTCGGTAAATGGGAAAGGGGATGAATGGAGAAAGAAATGAAAAGAAAAGGAAAAGACGGGAATTGAAGAAAAGAAAAAGGGAAAAGACAGTTAAAACGAAGTAGGAGAAAATGGGATGAAAGGTAGAAAAATGAGTGAGAATGGGGAGGAAAAAGGAGGAAAACAAGAAAAATGAAAAGACAGAAATGGGAAAGATAAACCGGGAAAAGATTTAGGAATGAAAAAAAAATAGGGAAGAAATGCAGAAGAAAATAGGGAAGAAATGCAGAAGAAAATAGGGAAGAAATGCAGAAGAAAATAGGGAAGAAATGCAGAAGAAAATAGGGAAGAAATGCAGAAGAAAATAGGGAAGAAATGCAGAAGAAAATAGGGAAGAAATGCAGAAGAAAATAGGGAAGAAATGCAGAAGAAAATAGGGAAGAAATGCAGAAGAAAATAGGGAAGAAATGCAGAAGAAAATAGGGAAGAAATGCAGAAGAAAATAGGGAAGAAATGCAGAAGAAAATAGGGAAGAAATGCAGAAGAAAATAGGGAAGAAATGCAGAAGAAAATAGGGAAGAAATGCAGAAGAAAATAGGGAAGAAATGCAGAAGAAAATAGGGAAGAAATGCAGAAAAAAATAGGGAAGAAATGCAGAAGAAAATAGGGAAGAAATGCAGAAGAAAATAGGGAAGAAATGCAGAAGAAAATAGGGAAGAAATGCAGAAGAAAATAGGGAAGAAATGCAGAAGAAAATAGGGAAGAAATGCAGAAGAAAATAGGGAAGAAATGCAGAAGAAAATAGGGAAGAAATGCAGAAGAAAATAGGGAAGAAATGCAGAAGAAAATAGGGAAGAAATGCAGAAGAAAATAGGGAAGAAATGCAGAAGAAAATAGGGAAGAAATGCAGAAGAAAATAGGGAAGAAATGCAGAAGAAAATAGGGAAGAAATGCAGAAGAAAATAGGGAAGAAATGCAGAAGAAAATAGGGAAGAAATGCAGAAGAAAATAGGGAAGAAATGCAGAAGAAAATAGGGAAGAAATGCAGAAGAAAATAGGGAAGAAATGCAGAAGAAAATAGGGAAGAAATGCAGAAGAAAATAGGGAAGAAATGCAGAAGAAAATAGGGAAGAAATGCAGAAGAAAATAGGGAAGAAATGCAGAAGAAAATAGGGAAGAAATGCAGAAGAAAATAGGGAAGAAATGCAGAAGAAAATAGGGAAGAAATGCAGAAGAAAATAGGGAAGAAATGCAGAAGAAAATAGGGAAGAAATGCAGAAGAAAATAGGGAAGAAATGCAGAAGAAAATAGGGAAGAAATGCAGAAGAAAATAGGGAAGAAATGCAGAAGAAAATAGGGAAGAAATGCAGAAGAAAATAGGGAAGAAATGCAGAAGAAAATAGGGAAGAAATGCAGAAGAAAATAGGGAAGAAATGCAGAAGAAAATAGGGAAGAAATGCAGAAAAAAATAGGGAAGAAATGCAGAAGAAAATAGGGAAGAAATGCAGAAGAAAATAGGGAAGAAATGCAGAAGAAAATAGGGAAGAAATGCAGAAGAAAATAGGGAAGAAATGCAGAAGAAAATAGGGAAGAAATGCAGAAGAAAATAGGGAAGAAATGCAGAAGAAAATAGGGAAGAAATGCAGAAGAAAATAGGGAAGAAATGCAGAAGAAAATAGGGAAGAAATGCAGAAGAAAATAGGGAAGAAATGCAGAAGAAAATAGGGAAGAAATGCAGAAGAAAATAGGGAAGAAATGCAGAAGAAAATAGGGAAGAAATGCAGAAGAAAATAGGGAAGAAATGCAGAAGAAAATAGGGAAGAAATGCAGAAAAAAATAGGGAAGAAATGCAGAAGAAAATAGGGAAGAAATGCAGAAGAAAATAGGGAAGAAATGCAGAAGAAAATAGGGAAGAAATGCAGAAGAAAATAGGGGAATAACGGAGGAATTAAGAAAAAAAGAACAACGAAAAATAAAGAAAAAAAACGGGAGAAGCCAAACTAAACCAACATGAAATTCATAATTGTTTAACAATAAAGATTACGAGATTTATTGCAGCCAATAAAACCTCGCAGGTGAAATCGTGTTGTCCAGTAGGAGAAACTTTCTCATTAAAAAAAACTACCGTCTTTTATTTTTCTCTCAGATCGAAACATTTCGGTTTTCGCAAAATTGTATACATTTGCTTGTTTTCATTTGATTATATATATATATATATATATATATATATATATATATATATATATATATATATATATATATATATATATATCGTCGAAATTATTATCATTACTTCTAACGAAGCTCACTTCGATATAAAAAAAAACTTACTAATAAAAAAAACCCAAAGAAAGCAGGAAAAAATGAAAAGAGAAAAGACTTGGTGGATAGAACCAAACGAACAATTTTACTAGGAAAAGAAAAGGGAAACGTAGAGCCAAAAAAAGTTCACAAAATGTTTGCTGTTGATATTTTGCACTCTGCTGCACATGAAGGTTTTTTGAGTTTACAATTACGAAAGATAGAAAGAAAAATATAAAGAAAGGGAAGGCCTTTGTTTTATTACTTACTGCTGTGGTAAGAGACTTTGACGAACGTAGTGTTTTTTAGAAGGTCGTAATACTTTTATCACAGTCGAAAGGGTGCGTTAGTTTTGTTTTGCAATTAAAGCTTACATTCTGTAATGTCGTCTTCTTTTCAAAATAAAAGTCCTCTAGGGAAGACGAGCTAAAACATCTGCAGACTTATTATCTAAAGTAATGTTTCAATAGTGTTCTTTTATAGCGAGGAATTTATTTCTTTATATTTCTGAAGAAATACCCCGTAAAAACATACACAATTCTCCGTATTTCAACGTTCTCTGAAGAGGCTAAAAGTCCAGTAAAAAACATTTCCTCGTTCCTTTTTTTTTTTTTTTTTGCGTTCGGTCAGAATGAAAAAACTGAAGCTTGTGTCCGTTTTCTTCCGGCCTTAGAAGAAAATATCTAGTGATAGACACTTAGATTTCCTTGAAATAGATTTTTCTCAGCGAGATTCGAATATGTCAAGTAATTTAGTCGCAATCACTTCAACATTATAAACTTCGCCAGGTAACTTAAACGAGCCACTTCAACATTTTAACGTTCTGTTCGGATGGAGAAAAAGATAGTACGTCAACACATTTCGAACTGGCAACATCAGCTTTCAATTTAGTACACACGCGAGAATGTGCAAATCAATCAACAAGCAGAAATTAGTCACACAACCAACATTATCAACAGTATGCAAACTGAAGAGGGAAAAAAGAGAAGAAATATATTTTTAAAAAATGTCAACAATATATACTCATATAGCAGCAGTTGTATAGCGTAATGGTGAGAAGCGTTGACTGTCGTTTGGGCAGTCCAGTTACGACCATGACTTGAGGTAGTTGCTTGTCTAGCCGCACTGATGAGCTGTAAAAACAGCGAAACAGTACTGTATGTAGATGATCATATATATATATATATATATATATATATATATATATATATATATATATATATATATGATATAAGCAAATTGATCGCTTACATCAATAAACATCATTATTTTTCGACCAATGTCGCTGAAAAAAGGAAAAGGTTATTTTATTTAATTAATTAACAAAATCACAAACACACACACACACACACACTATATATATATATATATATATATATATATATATATATATATATATATATATATATAAGAATTTCAAAGGAAATATAAATAGTGATATTATTTATATAATTCACTTTACGTTGTATTTCTTGTTTATGAATAATAAATGTAAATCGTGATTTACATAATTTTAACTGTTCCTCTTTAATCTGAAAAAGAAACACTTAATAAGTTGATAGTCCTTAATACGCGGAGATTCGAAGAAATACTTTCCTTCTCGTCAGAGGGTAAGAATTAGCAAAATGCAGGATCGGATTTTGCATACAAAAGTATTTGATGAAACTGCAACTAAGTAAAATATTTTACTTGATAAGAAAAGTGAAACAGAGGGAATATGGTGAAGAACAAGATGATATATATATATATATATATATATATATATATATATATATATATATATATATATATATATATATATATATATATATATATATATATATTCGATTGAATAGTACAAATGCAAAAAACACGATAAATCCAATTTCTGAAATAAATAATTAAACGTAACAAAGACGAACATACAAAATTTAAACTCGATTGTTTTAACATAAATTGGAACTAATACATAGAAGACATTGCGACGTTGCAAAGAAGGTTTTCTTGTAATTAGTTAGAAAACTACTTGCATCTGCCAGTTTACTAAAGAGCCACGATTTGGCCATGCACGGTGTATGCCTGCCGCATCTGTCTCTTCACTGTTTCTATTAGATAGGCTTAAGAAAAAAGTCTCCTGCACTATCAACCAAGTTCCAAACCCTGTCGCATCGTTGCAAATTTGCATTCCTGTGCTCCGACGAACACATAGCAATTGTGACTCTCGACATAAATACTCCTGACTAACCCGACAAGCAGGTCCCCAGATACCGAAAAGCTTTCTAGTCTAATAATTTATTTGCAACCATTTGTCGACTTTGAAATTCCCTCATATTTCCTGCTTCTTTGACTGTATTAAGATGCAGAAATTTCAATGTGATGTATTATATTTTCATTATTGTTTTCATTATTGTTTTCCTTAATGATAACTGGGTCGGATGCACTCTAGATACGTGGAATATCGAATTCTTTCGCCGATCTTGCGTCATAAAATGGAAATAAAGAAACGAAAAAAATAGTCTTTGTTCAAAACCGTTGAACGTTAAAATAGGGTTATCTCTTTCCGTGGGAAGATATTCGTACCTAGTAGTCACGTGTACGTACACGCACTCGGGCAAGTACACTAACACATACACGTACGCATACATATATCCTTGTGACGTACTGATACAATCATACAAACATCCACATACATACACCTACACATACATCGCACAAAAAGGAGATTATTTTTGCATAGGCATCACCACTTATCAAGGCCAAGAGGCCACTCGGGGATAAGGGTTAAAGAGTGCATAGTAGAAATTGGACAATATAGTAACCGTTACTAATGGAGATTCGGTAAATTTGTTAACTTATATGGAACGGCTCATCAAAAATTTGTTTACGTTAGACTTGAAGACAACCATATTGTAGTCAGCTGGAAAGCAGAAAAACGGAAGACAATTCCATAGGCGTGCAGTTCTAAGAAAGAAGCTTTGCTCATGGAATCTACGCTTAGGTTTAGGCACATATAAAGAATGGGGGAAACTAGTGATAGTGTTTTCTGCTAGACGGGTGATTCTTGTGAAAGTTTGGCGAGGAGGGACCATAGAATGGAGCTCAGCCGAGTACCTGCTATGAAAATAACCATAAAGCAGAGACAAACTCGCAACATCTCTTCTGTGAGAAAGGGGTTGCAGGGAAGAGAAAAGGACATCCCCTACAAGGCTACGAAGTCTTATTCTGAACTCTATCAAGGCAGGATAAGTCCTTTCTAGCAGCTCCTTCCCAGATGTGGAAACAGTACTCCATCCTTTGACGTAGCTGGCTCTTATATAAATAGAGAATTGCATCAGCAGTGAGATATCTACTGGATCGATAGAAGGATCCCACAATTTTTCCAGCGGCCTTGTCAACGGTTTTAATGTATGTGTTCCATTTAAGATCAGGAGTAAAGGTCAAGCCCAGAAGCTTGTCAAAACATGAGCCTCCGCAAGACGAGAGCCATTCATTTCAATTGATGTCAGATGGGGATCAGAGCGTTGATGATGTAAAGATAAAAGCTAAAAAAATATATGATGTGTATTACTGTTCTATTGACGTGCTCTTGCACTCCAGGGAGTTTAAGCTACATATTTTAGAATATGGCATAAGTGTCGATTGGGAATATTAAAAAAAAATAAAAAAAAATAAAAACAACTCAGTGGACCGTTCGGCATCTTGATTTTCTTGCTTCCTTAAATCTTGTGTTCGACGGTCCGGCGATCCATCTTTAAAAAAAAGGGATGATAGGTATATATATATATATATATATATATATATATATATATATATATATATATATGTTATATAAAGTTAAGCAACGTTGAACCTGGTCAGTAATAAATGGGTGAACATTTGGGACGTCCAGGTGCTGTATGTGCTCTCCGCTTATCTTGGCATTGTTTCCAATCGTCCTGGATTTTTCCTTGCCACTGAACTCAAACAGTGCCGATTCAAGAGAGGTATTGTTGGAGATTGCGCAACCCTTGTTTCACAACTACACGTGCAGCTGTTCCTACATGGGGTGTCCTTTGTCTTTCGAGACTGAACGGAAGAGGAGAATGGGCGGAAATCAGAAGCTCACGATGTAAACGCTGGTGTGTGCCTCGGAGGTCTACCTTGTATTCCTTAGCTTCATCAACGATCTCTTAAACCACATTCTTCGGTCATTACTCGACATCTATGCAGACGATACTATCATATATGGCAATACTTCTAAAGCTGTTAA
>NC_136508.1:85911141-86096141 GCF_053919585.1 Euprymna scolopes | reverse complement strand
AATGATTGTTCGATAAGAGAAGGATCGGCGTGCACTTGCCTTGAATACTAACCAAGAAGAATTGTTGTTGTTATTCACCCTTTTAAAGTTTTATTTTGTGCTCCGGATCACGTGATAGTTAATCATATGATCCTTCCATTATATAAGAGGGGAGATTCCCTTGTCTTGTCTCTCTTTTTCTTCTTCACCACAAATTGATTCAGTTGCCGGCGATTGAAAGTAAATCTTTTCCACTTTCGTCTGGCGAAGATACTACAAGACGGTTACGTCGCGGAAGGGGGCAATTCTTTCGCAATCTAAGGTAAGTGCATTGCTCCCTTCTTGATCTGAGCGGTCATTGATTCTTTGCTGGAAATTAATTTTTTCGCATATTTGCGAAAGAAACCCCATACTAACATGGATGTGAGTCGACCAGATTTAAGGAAGAGAATTTCTCTTCTTTGGACTAAAATCCGAACGATTCTGGAGATGGCCAATCTGGAGGATGAACTCTCTGTTAAATCCTTCTCTGCACTGCAGAAATCGGTGGAGGAATATTTAACTGAAGTAGACGTATGTGTTAGTAAAATCCAACTTCAATCTTCTGAGGAAGAGGATTGGATTCAAATTGAGAGGGAGTCTCTTGCACACACCCTGAGATTCCGAAGAGAATTAGAACATCTTGAGTTAAAGCTCCTCCCAGTGGCCATGGACTCTCTGAGTCTTCCATGTTCCCCAGAAGTTGGAAGAGTTGGGGCCTCATTTACTGTAAAACCACCTCAAATTCAGCTCACGGGACCCACCTTCGATGGATTGGACATGCAATCTAACCCTATGAGCTTCGAGGAATTCTTGTCGCGTTTTGAGAATTGTGTAGCTGGCGTGGCCAATGATGCCGAAAGACTGAATTTTTTTAAGTGTTCACTGTCTGGCCAACCCCTGTTGTTGATTAATCATCTTTCCATCAGCAACAGAAATTATAAGGTGGCTCTTTCGGTCCTGAAGAGCGAGTACTTCGATGAAGATGAAATAATAGATAACATCTTCCAAGACATATTAGATTTTTCCTGTAAACAGGATAGATCCGTTACTGCCCTGGCTAACTACATATCCAAAGTAGCCTCCCTATTGGCTGAGTTGGAGGGCTCCTTCGACTGTTCGTTTTCAAACGACCTTTCTTCTGGGGCTCGGCTTATGGCCAAGATTCTCTTTGCAAAATTCCCCAAGGAGGTCAAGGGGGAGTTGATATTAATTTCAGGTAGAAGAATCCACACCTTGTCCTCAATTCTGAGAGATACTAAGGAAGCGGTTAAACGTCTCCTTATTAAGGGGGATAAGATCCCTGGCTCGGCTTGTAACACTATGCGGGGGGCCTTAGGGAATGTACCTTCAGGACCTAGATCCGGTACTTCACGGAGAGATTCCTCTATTTAGTCCAACTCCGCCTATAGCATTCGTGGTGGAAAATTCTCGAGCCTTCCCCCTGTTTTGTGTGTTACCTTTGGTAGGGGTGATAAAAGTGTTTCCATCAACTGTCTATTGGACACAGGCAGTGGACGGACTTATTTGTCCAGTAAGGTCTTGGACCCCCTCGGTCACTTGGAATCCATTGGACATGATTGTGAAATTAGGCTGACTACCATCCTTGGCGATTGCGACAGGCATTTTAAAGAGGTAGCATTGGAGGCTAGCATTGGATCCTGTTGTCCATTTTCCCTGACGGTGTTGGTACACGAAAATATTGATATTTCGGTACACATCGAGAATCTGGATTTTATTTTGGATGAATTTGAACGCCTCAAATGTCCCTTAGCCGCCAGATTTGACAGAGGCACAAATTTTATTTCAATTCATGGAATAATTGGGCTGGATGTTATTCAACATTTAGGGAGCCTTCAATTGGTTCCTTGTTTGCTTGGACAGGCCTTTTTGACACCAATAGGACTCGTCCCCTTCGGTGAAGTAAAGCAGTTTTTACATACTGACCATTCTGTGGACAAGAACTCAAAATGCCTTACCTTCGATGCTGTACTTGCATTGACTGCTGAGGTCAACCCATCTCACCTATGTTTTGTGCTGGAGTCTCAGGGCACCTATGAAGACCCTCTAAGGGATTTCTTCCCTGAAAGTGATGTACAAAGGGGTTTGGAGAAGATGCTCAGTGTGGAGTCACTGGGTATTGAAGAACAGGAACTGTCTAATTATGATGAACAGAAGATTGCTCTCTTTCGACAGTCTATTTCATTTAAGGATAACAAATATTACGTTCAGTTACCATGGGAGGACGATAAGATCTCTTGTGTTCCTTCCAACCATGCAGTGGCTCTGCGAATATTGGAACGTGTCGTGCAAAGATTGGAGAAGAGGCAACTTTATCAGGAATATTTGAAGGTTTTCCATCAGCAGGAACGGGATGGAATTATAGAGGAGATCTTCGTGCTTCCTCAACGGTTCGGAGAGTTTGTCTGGATTCCGCACAGGCCTGTCCTGAAATCAGACCCTACCTCCACCACTAAGATTCGGCCAGTGTTCAACTGCAGCCTCAAATTTGGTGACTCTCCTTCCCTTAACGAGGCTACCTACCAGGGAATAAATCTTACTAGTGACCTACTAGATATCTTACTTAGCTTTCGTGCTAATAAGCATGTCGTGTTAGCAGATATTAAGAAGGCCTTCTTAATGATCCGTCTGAAGCTTGAATCGGACAGGAATAAGTTCTGTTTTTTCCTAAAAGAAGGAGGTCGCCTACGCTGCTTCAGATACAACACAATTATTTTGGGGTATGCTGCTAGTCCATTTATATTAAATTATGTCCTTAAATACCATGCACCGCAGTTTCCCATGGATAATTGTAGATCCATAATGGAGAATCGGTTTTACGTGGATAATTTGGTTATGTTGCACGATGATCCCGATGAACTGTGCCGGTTATATACACTCACCCGGGAACGATTGCGTCAGGGAGGATTCGAACTGCAGTCCTGTAATTCTAACCATGTGGCGATTCGAAACAAAATGCAGGAGCATGGTTCCCTGAGTGACCATGGCAACAAATGGGAGAAGGTGCTCGGATATAGATACTGTCCTCTCTCAGACACTTTTTGTGTAGCAGCTGTTAAGTGCGACTCTAGTGCCTTTACAAAGAGACGGATCCTCAGCGAGACAGCTAGAGTCTATGACCCGTTATCATTGTGCCAACCGGTTTCGTTACGTGGCCGTATTTTGTTGAGTGAACTTTGGAAGAAGGAATTGGGATGGGATGTAACGGTCCCACCGGAATACCTGTCCTTATGGAGGAAGCTTTCCCTTGATCTCTTTGAGCTGGAGACCGTCTCCTTCCCCAGAAAAGCACTCAGCGAGAATGAGGCTGGCAAGCTTTTTCTTTTCTCCGATGCATCTCCAGAGGCATATGGCTTCGCAGCATATGTAGTGCAAAATTGCCAATCTGGTCTGGTGTTTGCAAAAGCTAGGGTGGCTCCCTTGAAAAAGAAAACTCTACCCACCTTAGAACTTATGGCCGTGTTTTTGTCTCTCCGGTGCCTGCCTACTTTGTTGAGGAATTTTGGAGGGTTCTCTCCCTCTGAGATTCATGTAGCCACAGATTCACAGGTGGTTCTCTCTTGGCTGATTTCCGGAACAATTGTAAGCAGAAACCTCTTTGCCCAGAATAGACTGAAGGACATCCAACAGATGAGTGCTGAGTTGGAAGCCACACTAGGTTTCTCCCCCTCATTTCGTTATGTCTCAACAACTGAGAATTCTGCTGATTTGATCACTAGGGGGTTAACTTTGAAAAGGTTCAAGGTTTGCCTTCAATTCTGGTGTACTGGTCCGGATTGGTTAAGTAGCGGGATCAGTCCATGGGCTGCACAGCAGTTGCCATGCCTCAGCCAGCACAACCAAGTGGTGGCCCGTTCTTCTTGGAATGCTGCCATCCTACAGGGAGAGGAACCACCTACAGTTCTTCCTCTCAAAAGATTTTCTTCCTTTACCAAGCTACTGAGAGTGACTTCCTTGGTCCTCAGATTCATCCATCGGCTGCGTCGGTTAGAAGTTGACACGGAAAGGCTTGCAGCCATTCTGCTGATGAAAACGATGCAGCGCCAGAGATATGCTGAGGAACTAGCATTCCTGCGGGATTCCTCAGGTAGGACAGTTCCGGGTCTGGTGCATGATCTCGACCTGTTCATTGATGGTGAGGGTCTTATCAGGTCAGGTGGCAGAATTGTAAGGTCTCTCTATTTCGACCCGGAAGTTAAACACCCTGTTCTGTTAGCAAAGGATCACCCAGTAACTCGGCTTATAATAATGGATGCGCATACAAGGTGTCAACACTTGGGGGTTGTATCCACTCTGGCAGAGTTAAGACGGTGTGGTTACTGGGTGCCCAAGGGGAGACAAGCAGTGAAAACAGTCCTGGCTTCATGTGCACTGTGCCGCAAGTACAATGCCAGACAAGTATTGCCCCCCAATGTGGCCAGCTTGCCTGCTTCACGTGTTGAACTGGAGGTTCCCTTCAAACACACGGGAGTAGATTTTACGGGCCACCTTTGGGTTAAGGAAGGGCTAAGATGGTGAAGATGTATCTACTCATCTTCACCTGTCTCAGTATCAGGGCTGTACATGTTGAGGTGGTACCAGACATGAGCGTGTTCTCCTTTTTGCAGGCTTAGGTACAATTTTACAAAACTCCATGGTGTTCCAACAGCCATTTACTGTGACAATGCTAAGACCTTCATAGGAGGTGGGCGATTATTTAAGAGGTTGATGTTGAGCCACGATTATCAACAGAAGTTTGGCTCGTGTCTGATTAAATTCTGTCCTATCCCTCTATTTTCGCCTTGGGGTCTGGGAGAGGAGTATTCAGACAATTAAAAATTGTCTGCATAAGGTGGTTGGTAGAGGTGAGATAGATTATTTCACGTTACTAACTATAGTATCGGATATACAAAGGGCAATTAACAACCGCCCTCTAACTTATCGAGAATCCGCGGAGACTGAGCTCGAGGCAGTAACTCCAAACATGTTTCTGAGGCTCAATAAGAGTCCTGACGAAGATACTACAAGACGGTTACGTCGCGGAAGGGGGCAATTCTTTTGCAATCTAAGGTAAGTGCATTGCTCCCTTCTTGATCTGAGCGGTCATTGATTCTTTGCTGGAAATTAATTTTTTCACAATAGCTGTCTATGCCGACAGTTAGCCATTCTGTGAAATCGGGTGCTATAGTGGTATCGCTCTTTTCTAATAGGTATATTTAAGATATGATTTATGCATAAAATTTCAGTATTTACTTCAACAGTGCTTAATACATAGGTAGAGCTAGGTAGTAAGTTATAAAAATATATATGGCAATTAAGCTACACAGAATATTCCGTGTTTCATTCTCATGAGAATGAAACGCGGAATATTCTGTGTAGTTTAATTGTCATATATATTTTTATAACTTACTATATATATATATATATATATATATATATATATATATATATATAACTACTTAATTTCCTCACATAAAATTAATATACGAAAGTATAGATTTATACATAAACTTTAAGTATTTACTTCAAAAGTGCTCAATACGTAGGTAGAACTAGTTAGTAAGTTATAAAATGTATATGGCGATTAAGCTACGCTGAATATTCCGCGTTTCATCCACTCTAGGATTCTTCAAGCTTATGCACTAATTCTGGGGTTGTTTGTCGTTTTTATATCCGCATCTTCTATTGAAATTTTAGTTAGCGAATCAGCTTTCTAGTATCCACCGCGCCCTTCCTATCAGCCAATGAGAATGCATTTATTGGACAAAGGCCTATTTGACCTCTGGTTGACCTGTTCCTTTGTGTGTGCTCTATTTAGCCCGGATATTTAGCTTCTTGATCTGTTTTAAATCTAGGTTAGTGTTTGTTTGCTTTTTCAATAGAAGATGCGCATATAAAAACGACAAACAACCACAGAATTCGCGCAAGCCTGAAGAATCCTAAAGTTGATGAAACGCGGAATATTCAGTGTAGCTTAATCGCTATATACATTTTATAACTTACTATATATATATATATATATATATATATATATACTGATAGATAGATAGAGAGAGAGAGAAAGAGAGAGCGAGAGCATGATATAAAAGTAAAAAATAAATTAAAGTGAAATAAAAAAAAACTTTGCAGACGAGAGATAAAATGGGTTGATGAATAGTGTTTATATATATATATATATATATATATATATATATATATATATATAGAGAGAGAGAGAGAGAGAGAGAGAGAGAGAGTTGAATGCACTCTTAGTATCTATCGTACTAAATCGTATAAGCATGTTTAATGTGGTTGAGGATTGTTATCAAACAATCTATTGGGTTTTATGGCATCAAACTCACTCCACCAGATTATATGTAACATATTGTGCCCAACAATAACTTTCCCCGAAACAATTAGATTTGAGCCAAAAGGTGCATACTTTTGTGTCCATAAAGTTAACACGCAACATCAAAAGAAAAAGAACAATATGCTTGACATGCGCCACTGCTTTTTGTGAGACCACAGACTTCAGTCTAGTCTGTCTTTAGTATATGCAGTTCTGATTATGGGCAACTTCTTTCGTGAGATTGGTCATATAAATATCCGCTATAGTTTTTCGTTAAAAACCTATCCATCATTTTCATGATTGAAGAGCAGCCGCGTAAACATCAGCTTTAGAAATTCAAGAAAACTTGTGAGAAAATCATAATATCTCTTCACATTAAGTCGGGTATGTGTATATGTTTATATATTCTTGTGTGTATGATTCACTCCTTAACTCATTTATCAATCATTATGAATTCCAGAACACATCTGCTGGGTGTAAGGGGTGCTAATGTAGGCTATATTTAATTTAATTTAGCTTAGAAACCCTTCGAATAAGTCCAGATAACTGTTAACTTTTGCGAAATCTTAATAAAATGTATTAAACACAAATTAATAAACATTCTCCCATTTTCAGCTCTTTTGTGGTATTTTAAAATGATTTTCGGGAAGTATGATATCGAACAATTCGAAATAAAATATTTCAGATTTGCATAGAATTTAAGTCCATAGTCATTAGGTATAAATTGTACAAAATTCCTTGAATTTCTATTTTGTTTTAAGAGCCCTTAAATCTTACATTTAGAATTTGTTTTAGAATAAAAACAGTGTGTTTAGACACGTTTAGTATCAATACATCTTCATTTTAAATTTCGTAAATCGTTCGCTCATAGTAGAGAGCTTCCGTTTCATTAGCTGATAAACTGGGGTATAGGGGAGGCGTTATTCCTTTCACAGGATTACTCCACTTACACTTGAACTTTCACGTTATTGATTGTATTTTCCTTTGTGGAATTTTACGTACAATTCAAAATAAAAAGCGCAGCGTGTCGGTCTTGACTATGGTAAATATACATTCTTGAAGTAGCATTTCCTTCTGTGTTTAATCGGAAATCATCAAGAGACCAATAGCATAAGCGAATGCAACAAAATTTAAGAGAATAAACAATTTAATTGGCCTCGCGCCTAGCGGCAGAGAAAGTGAATAATGATTTCATTCATGGGAGGTAATAATATAATTTCCAATAATTTCTCGTTCAAGAATCATAATAAAAAGGAATTAAAATGTGCCACTACTCCGTAACAAAAGATTTGTATTTTTTTAAATTTATGCCTTCTGTGTGAAATTCAATATTTACATAGTTTTAATATTTTTTTAATATTTTAGTTGAATTTTTCGTAACTTTATGCGAACAGATTCATTTTAACAGTTATTCTATAGTATCTTATTCAGTAACGAAGTCTGTATTTTTCAGGAAATTTTCGTAATCAGGAAATCGTAGTGATTCAGCTGAAACTTCTTTCTCGATTAGTTTTTCACTGAGATTGTTTGCTTCTCTCGGTAAAGAGAGTTTTATACATTCCTTCTCTGCGGTTACATGAATTGGGAGCCAAGTCTTGTGTGTTGGCGATAGATTCGTCATCATAAAATAGACGTATATGAGAATAGTGAGGATTGATTTCCAGTAAAATTGTAAGCGAATGGTCAGATTTACCAGACTTGGTATGATTTCTCATGGGAAACTGTCTTTTCCCCACGGATGAATTGGGATATCAGAAGTTGAGTCAAATCTTTACTTAATCTGCACTTGAGAAGTTACAGCAATAATTATGCAACAATCAAGCAGAATGTAAATCTCCAGGTAGAATGTTTTCCAAGCAGGATAGTCCTATGTTACGAAAATTTTAAGTTACCTGTATAGCTATTCATATTGTAGCATTTAGTTTCTCAATTTTTCCATTGCTTTCAGAGTGCTGTCTACTTGTTTCAGAAACGTAATACTTTATCCGCATAGGTATTTTACTTATTTAAGATTTTACTTATTTAATTGAATTAAGAGTTAACTACTTCAGTCAGTAGTTCACTCTTAAAATAATGCAGTTGCTTTATCTGTGTGTATCAAATCGGAGACGCCAAATATAGCAAATACTTTACTTATGCATTGGCTGACAGTTTTGGTTGTCTTTACATGAAAATGCAAGAAAGATACGGAATTATTCGTCGATTATCCTAAGTGAATGTTCGTTACCGTGTTTGGATGTAAGTAGTTTTTTCACTGAAGTCCATGTTTAATCGCCGGAAGAGTATAATAATTTGTGTGAGAGATTCATGGTTACTGGTAATGACTTTGTATTTTAGACATTGGCATGAATTAGTTACGGTCTGAGAATTAGAAGCGTCTCTGAAAAAAATACATGAATAAAAATAAGCGTGAATGACAGATTGGCATATTTTACAGTGAATGACAGACTGGCATATTTTACAGTGAATGTCGCGAAAATCGTGTAATGAAAAACGTATCTGCAACAGTATTTTCCTTGGCCGAACGTTAGGTGATGCGAAACTTAAAATGTGGCACTTCAATGCGCCAACAACATAATTTTGCTTGAAGTTCTAAATAGAACACAACACGGTGATTTTCTGGTTTGAGATAGCCACTATACAATTGATACTAGCATCTGCTTTTAATACAAATTCTTTTGCCAGATGAAACTTTTGTCTGGAAAGTTCTGAATCAATTTGCTGCAATGAAAGAACATTCTAATAATTCGTCTCTATTACTCCAGAATTAGTGAAGTTGACAACTCAAGAGAAGGTTTGAGATGATCGTATTCAGGTGATATTTCGTTCTTTGGAATGGTGCACCAATGAAGGCTTATGGCCGGGACTGAAACAATGCTTTTATTATTATTTATCGTGATGCTGTACTGTTTAGTTACCTCATAAAATCTTTGAAGATTGTAGGCATGCTCTTCTGCTATTTTTTCCAGATGGTAACGTTATCTATATGGACAAACGTATCTGATAATTTCTCCCTGTCGACAATCCTATCAATTTAGAACGCATTTACTCCATTCGCAACACCGAATGGCAGGCAAGTACGCTGGTAGAATTTACCATTTACTTTGAAGTCTGTATATTTGTGATATTCGTTAATGATAAGGATTTCATAGTAAGTAGCGTATTAAATATATCACACTGGATTATATCTTCTTCCATTTTCGATATACTCGCCATATGGTAAACATTTAGTTCCGTGAAACTGTTAATTGTACCGCTGGAATCATTAACATACCTTTTTTGTAAATTTCCTTTTACTGAAACGTTGCTCGCCAAGATAAAACCGAGGGTCCGATTACTCCAACATCCTTACAAGCTTGTGGCAGCGTGACCCTCGTGTAGAGATGAGAAATTAGTGAAGGAAGAAAAATGTTTATGGATGGAGAGCGTTATAGTCTGAAAGTTTGTCTTTCGCTCCATCAAATTAAAAGATTGTATTTCTATAGAACATTCTTATTTATAATATGGGCCGCGCTTAGGGTCCTCCACAAACCAAGCAATTGCGGGAAGGGGTAAGTATTCTAGGAGCTTTAATACCTTGGGAGGCCGCAGATCTATTGTTATAAAAATACACACACACACACACACACACACACACACACACACATATATATATATATATATATATATATATATATATATATATATATATATATATATATATATATATACACCTTTCACGACAAATCTAGAACCCTATACAACTAAGATAGTTACTGCTGGTATGCAGGCGGTAGATATCACATCTACAAACATTAACTTAAATTAGCCGACTCCCCAGACACGATTTCGGAACAACCTATTTGTTGAGGGACATCACGTCCCTACGAAGGATGAACCGCTTTTTTCTACACATATTAGACATTAAGAGGAGATTTTAGATAGATACATAAATACCCGTTCACATACACTTTTCACGACAAAGCTAGAACCCAGAACTAGATAGAATCGAGCAATTGCATCGACACCGGACAACGCCAGACCCAAAGTGGGTTTCGATGTACTGCATCTCATCAGTAACGTACTCCGATATAGGCGCGAACTTTGGGTCTGGCGTTGTCCGTTGTCGATGCAATTGCTCGATTCTATCTAGTTCTGGGTTCTAGCTTTGTCGTGAAAAGTGTATGTAAACGGGTATTTATGTATCTATCTTAAATCTCCTCTTGATGTCTAATATATATATATATATATATATATATATATATATATATATATATGTATATAATCTTTCATAGAAGTCTACCGCAGCCCCCAAAATGGTCGCAAATTGTTTATAATAAAAAATAATGGTGAGAGAAAAATTGATTATGCATATATGTGTTTCAACATACAACAGCATAACATGCATATTCAAACTTTCATAAAACGTTTAAGAAATCTAGTGACGACGTAATTTAAGCAAAAAATATCAACGTTGGCACCAAGCAACTTGAGATTTTAGAAAGGTTTATATAGTACTAGCGGGGGGTACCCGGCGTGGCCCGGGTGTTTATAGGTATGTGTGTTGGGGATGATTCAAACAACCCTGTTTTTAAAAAAAAACGTTAGCCGGGTGTTTGGAGGTGTAAAAGAAAAAAAAATGTTTTAATAGGATAGTAGGCTTGAAACCCGAACTTCTGGCGTGGAGGTGGAAACGAAATGGAAAAAAACCCTGGAAACTAGCCATCTCGGCCACGAAAGAAGAGGAATGGAAACCTCTTAATTTAATGTTTATACAATGAAATTAACAGGTGCGAGAACTTTAAGTCGCGTGATGTTTGACCTTGAAACATGACGCGGCTGCAAGCCAGTTTTCGCTTGTTGTTATACTGAAAAGCGAAAGATACAGGGGACGCTCTAAAAGTCTGGAAAAAATAACGCGTGAAAGTCGGGCAAATTAAATAAACAGTCGACCCCCGTTCGTAACTCATATATATTATCATTTAGACGTGATATAAAAAGTTTTAAGAAGGAATGAGCCGACCGAAATGTCCAGCGAAAAAAGCCAACACACATACATAAATACACACCTTTTCGCTTTTATATATATATAGAAGACCCGATCCTAATGTAATTAACTTTCATCGATCAAGTAAGCCAATGATTTATATATTAATACTGTAATACCTGCCTGTCTGTCTACCTACCTACCTACCTACCTACGTGCGTCACGCTTTTGATTAAATGATTGAAATGTTTTGTCATTAAAACTTTCACATACACAGACATACGCAAAAGCTCCGACCAATTTAGACAATTACTCTTCTTCTTAGTTAAGCATCTACTTAATTTTAAAGGGTTTGCACACTTATATGATTAATCTAAGGCGTTGAGAGCAATTCTTTCTTTTTTCATTTGACATGTTTTTGAACTAGTAATGAAAAGAATGTTCAAAAGATATAAAGAATCGATGCTACAAAATGCCATGAAATCAATCTAAGATTTTTTGGGGTTATTATTGAAACAGTTATATTTGTATTTTGATAAAGACAACTTTCTTTGAATTTAAAACTGAAAAACAAAATAAATTCGCCTCAACATAATCGTCAGTAGATTTGCTTTCCTTAACTCTATTTTAAAGAAATGTAAAATGTGTTTCAAGAAACAAATGAAAAACTAAATACTAGAACCAATAGCCAAGCTTTTTCATAGAAATATTTTATATGAATCTTCAATAAAAGTTTTTGATCACACACACGTACACACACGTACACAAACACACAGACACACATACACACACACACACACACACATATATATATATATATATATATATATATATATATATATATATATATATATATATATATATATATACTGCTGTTTGGAAACTCTATTTGCAACTTTATGTCCTTACCTGCATACACGTTTTTGATATACTCTGTTCTTTTTCACTTAGTGATTGGAATTCCATATACAAACCTCAATTATGCACTTGCCCTGTGACACTAGTGATGCTACACTTTTGTCAAACACTTTGTTACTTGTGATATCAGTAAGAATTTTTTGGCCGCTTTAATTAGCGACCACAAAATTTCAGATAATAGATTATTTTGTTAAGATTAATTGTAATTTTGATAATAATTGAATGCTGAGTTTAATCTAACATTAAACGTGCTCACGAATTCATCGGTGCCCAGAAAAGGAAGTTGGAATTACAGAGAGTATAAAATGCTGCTTGAAAGACAGGATATTTTAATTTTTCTCTTCCATCAGCTAGCAGTTAAACCTTGGCGTCAACACACAATCCGTTTCTGATTTAGAGCATGGAAGGGCAGTACCCGATGAGCAACAGCCAACTCAGTCAACTGATCCAAGGGATTTTCTGCCTTACATCTCTGATGATCCTGATGATTGGAGAGAATTAAGTGAAACACAGCAAATTGATTTATATGATTGTTTCGAAGAGTCCAGTCCAACTGACATATTATAATTTACTATCAAATGAGGTAAACTCACTGCGAAATTTTTCAGAAAAAAAAATAACTATTTATTAACGTAAATTAATGGAACTATTCGAAGTCTGCTGACTTCGAGTTTTTTTTTTGTTTTGTTTTTTGTCGTTTGTTGAGTATTGAAAGCTAAAGTTTTTTGTTTTTTGTTTTGTATTTTTGTTGTTTGTTGAGTATTGAAAGCAAAAGTTTTTTTTGTTTTTGTTTTTTGTTTTGTTTTTTTTTGTCGTTTGTTGAGTATTGAAAGCAAAAATTGTGACCTCAGACATAGAAATTATTTCGGAAAAGCTGATAGCAAACTTTGATCATATCTTGTCTGAACACATCAGTAATCATTAACTCAACAACCGTATTCGCAACGACATTATCGATCTTCTGGCTATGTTAATACAGAAAAAAAACATTTCTAAGTTCTTAAATCAAAATATTATAGGATAATTCTAGATTGCATACCTGATATCACAAAGCAATTAAGTATTGTTCTTTGGTTGAATTTACAAAAGAATGTACAGCTACATTTTTAAAAACTTCGTTGAATTTCTTGATGTGTCTTATACAATCGAAAAAGGCCTTTTTTGACAGCCTGATTAACTTCATGTCAAAATATGGCATTGCCATAGAAGACTGCCGCAGTCAAGGATGAGATAGGGTATTCAACATGCAAGGAAAAAAACACGAGGTACAGGCGCGTTTCTTGGAAGTTAATAAAACAGCTGCATAGATGCCATACATCAGTTATTGACTTAATATAGTTATTGATGCTGCAAAGTCGTCGCTTGTTTCCATTTCTTTCTTTGGCTATCAGCAACGTATGCACAATTTATTTGCCGCATTAACGAAGCGATGAAAACACGTGATCCGCCTCAGACTTAAAGGCTTTCTGGACACATTGTAAGAAGCAAAGGTGTAAGCTGTTAAGTCGTTGCGTTTTCAGACAACAGAAATTTTGGAAGCAATCAAAGAATTAGAAGGAATGTAATTGTTGAAATGGATTTATCAGCACAAAATGCCGAGCTTTAGCCACTGAAATCAGGAGCTGGCGTTTCCTTGTTTGTTTGATTACCTCGTATAACCCGCTGTTTGTTTGATTATCTCGTATAACCCGCTGTTTGTTTGATTATCTCGTATAACCCGCGGTTTTAAATAAACATTATGTGTAAAGCGGTACAGGGTCCTTTAATATGCATACATGACCAGATTTCTCAAGTCGTGGCTGACATGTTATTTGTTTTACAATACAGGCAAGAAGAACTTGCAATAATCGAAATTAAAGAGAATATCCTGATGAACTTGAAGTAGATTGTGACTATCCAGAACTAAGGCGAAGACTATCCAGAACTAAGGAGAAGAAAGAAAACACGTTTCTTCAGTTACGAATCGGCAGGTGGGTCAGATCATCGGATTGGTGGAGAAGCGTTTAACTGAGAATTTTTCTATTCACTCATGAATACAATTTCACAACTTCTTCACGAACAGTTTAAACACATGAATCTTTTTAAAATCACAGTACGGTTTTTGTGTAGCACAAGTAATATGAAAGTTGCAATACACTCAGACAATTTACCGCCATGCTACGTTGCTTTGGCAAAACGTGTTTGAGAGGGCAATACACACCTACAAACACCCAGGCAAAATCGGGCACCCAGGCTAGTCTTTAATAAAGAAAAAAAATTATCGAATTATTCGAATTGACAAGTTGTGAGTTGTTTTCATTTCTTTTTTCCTGTTTTCGCATCGATGATACATTCGATCATGACATTCGATCATGACATTCGATTATGACATTCGATTATGACATTCGATCATGACATTCGTTTTTGTTATGGTTAACGGATTTGTGAGATAATCACATTATTTAACGAACTTGTTACAGAAGGTTGCAGTGCATAAATTATCTTTGAAGTAAAATAGTTTAATCAGATAATCAAGGAACTATTTCTGCTGTTAAAACGTATGAGATAAATTTTGGGTAAATTCAGACAAACATCACAAGTTGCATCGATCGAAAAAAAACTCCATGCCTTATTTTATATCAGATGCGATAAATATAAACTTTACAAGTTTGTATTCATCGCATATTAGTGGGGGTATAGGTACTTTTCACCTACATCGTGGCATTTTAAAATGACTTTAAAAAACTTGTCGAAAATTGAGAAGCGAAATGCACTGAAAGGACAATAAAAAATAACGTTAGTCATTAAAAGTTGTGAAAACACAAATATAACGATTTATTCCGATTTTTTTTCTTTTTGTTTTTTTTTTTTGTTTTTTTTTTTCGCGATTACGGAATATCTACGTTCCGAGAGTATGTTATTTTATTTAAAGTGCCATTTATTGTGGGTTCATTATGATGTGGAGAAGTTGCATTTCTCAGGTAGAGTGCCCGTAAATAGCATTCTGCTCGGGGGGGGGGGCTGAGCACGGCATTGTCTATGATAATATCGAAAAATGAGGGAGGATTTTTCAAAGAGTCATTATCGAATTGAAAGAACTGAAAGTAATATAAGACTAGAAAAAGTATGACCCGTTTGGTCACTTATAGAGCTTGGATAGATTGTTTGAACCAAGAAAAAGGTGAATTTGCAGTCAACATTTTAAAAGAACAAATTCAACATTTTTTCTTTTCGCTATATTTTCTCTCTCTCTCTGTCTCTCTCTATCTCTATCTCTCTCTCTCTCTCTCTCTCTCTCTCTCTCTCTCTCTCTCTCTCTCTCTCTCTCTTCGGTTATAAGGTAAAAAATATTAACATTTACGGTGATAGCCTATATTGCTTATAAAGAATTGTTCCGATTTTATGTTTTATAGTTAGGTTTATACCTTTGACTGTTAATAAAGAAAGAGAGAGTGGCGGGAGCGAGATTTATATACATTGTATAAAGTAATAGAAGTGAAAGAGGGTGAGAGTAATAGAAAGAAACTCAATAGCTGATGAATGACTTGGTATATTAATTGTAAATTATGATTAAGTGGAACCATTAAATTAATTTTTAAACATAACGCAATCCCCAAACCGAAGAATATTTTGCCATGTATTTTGTGTGATTAAAATATAAAAGGAAAAATATTGAGGAGAAAACGTTAACTCAGTTTTAATATAATAATAGAAGATCGATAATAGCAGGTTATACATAGCAGTTCAAGTGCCCGTTTATGCCGGGTTTCTCAACTTTTCTTGAATTTTATAGCCAAGATTAGAAATTAAAAACATATATCATATATTTTTTGCTTATGTTTTATTCGGTTTTTTATTCATTACTTTATTCAGTTTTATAACTATGACTAGACTACCCGTGGCCCGTTGGGTCAGTATTTTATATTAGCGATGGAATTCATGTATGAGCGTGACACTTGTGACGTAAAGAAAATAGTTTTTTTTTACATTACAAATATTTCTATGAAAATATATTAAAATGAAAAATCACGGACGGGTCACTCAAACATGAAAAAAAAATCCTCTCTATTCATGTAAAGTTGACTATTTTTCCGAATAATCGCTCCAAAATCGAAAATTAAACATGATTTTCCTACGCATCGAACGCCGACGAAAGTCATTTAGCAGCAAAAACTCACATGAACCTACCCATGAGAAATATAAGAATAAAAAACCTATATTGGAATCCTTCAACCAAGTTATAGAAACTTAAAATCTAAAAAAAAAAATAATTAATAAAACCTGAAGCAAAAAATAAAACCTAAATAAATAAAATAAATAAAAAACTAATATTGAAACAAATTAGTAAATGTGTCAACAAATTCACCGTTCTCACACAACTATTTTGTATCTAGAAATGTAAACAAAAATAAAAAAGAAGGAAGGAAGGAAGGAAAAGGGACAGATAGAGAGTAGTAGTAGTAGTAGTAGTAGTAGTAGTAGTAGTAGTAGTCTTGGCTTTACTACAATTGTTCTTATGTTTGTCAACAGGTTAAAGTTGTTTAGTTGTAAGAAATTAGCGACAGTATAGTTGTAATAAAGAATAGTTGAAAAACACCCCCACTCTTGCCGTGTTAAATAATAATTTCGAAATAATAACGTTAATATTTCAGTGCGCAGGTCAAAATCTGCAAAAGAAGCGATTTGTGTTTATTTGTTTACGTTTTTATGGGTTAATATTTATGCGCGCATGCGCAACCGGGTGTCGTAAACCGGAAAGTGGATTACATCACTCGTTACAAGGTGATTTGAGTTTTACAATTATATAGATTGATATCGTCTAGGCGATAACTGGAACACTATACAAGTGTCAAGTGTAAGATTCGAACCCACGATGGCATAAAATATTTAAACTGCTTAACTATATTGCCATCAATCTAACAAAAATACGTTTGTCTTTTTAATCTATTTAAATGGGTTCAGCGTAAAGCTTTTCCCTCCCCATAGAAGCCCAAATACTTCGCGGATCTAAAATAAAGGGACATAAATATAGAAAAAAAGATGTTTTTTTTAAATATATTCGAGAACATTTTTCTCTTCAAAGTAAATAATGCATTAAATATGTTTTTTTAATATATTCGAGAACATTTTTCTCTTCAAAGTAAATAATGCATGAAATATTTTTTTTAATATCTTCGAGAACATTTTTCTCTTCAAAGTAAATAATGCATTAAATATGCTTTTTTAATATATTCGAGAACATTTTTCTCTTCAAAGTAAATAATGCATTAAATATGCTTTTTAATATATTCGAGAACACTTTTCTCTTCAAAGTAAATAATGCATTAAATATGTTTTTTAATATCTTCGAGAACATTTTTCTCTTCAAAGTAAATAATGCATTAAATATGCTTTTTTAATATATTCGAGAACATTTTTCTCTTCAAAGTAAATAATGCATTAAATATGTTTTTTAATATCTTCGAGAACATTTTTCTCTTCAAAGTAAATAATGCATTAAATATGCTTTTTTAATATATTCGAGAACATTTTTCTCTTCAAAGTAAATAATGCATTAAATATGATTTTTTAATATATTCGAGAACATTTTTCTCTTCAAAGTAAATAATGCATTAAATATGTTTTTTAATATCTTCGAGAACATTTTTCTCTTCAAAGTAAATAATGCATTAAATATGCTTTTTTAATATATTCGAGAACATTTTTCTCTTCAAAGTAAATAATGCATTAAATATGCTTTTTAATATATTCGAGAACACTTTTCTCTTCAAAGTAAATAATGCATTAAATATGTTTTTTAATATATTCGAGAACATTTTTCTCTTCAAAGTAAATAATGCATTAAATATGCTTTTTTAATATATTCGAGAACATTTTTCTCTTCAAAGTAAATAATGCATTAAATATGATTTTTTAATATATTCCAGAACATTTTTCTCTTCAAAGTAAATAACGCATTAAATATGTTTTTTAATATATTCGAGAACATTTTTCTCTTCAAAGTAAATAATGCATTAAATATGATTTTTTTAATATAGTCGAGAACATTTTTCTCTTCAAAGTAAATAACGCATTAAATGTGTTTTTTTAATATATACGAGAACATTTTTCTCTTCAAAGTAAATAATGCATTAAATATGTTTTTTTTAATATATTCGAGAACATTTTTCTCTTCAAAGTAAATAATGCATTAAATATGTTTTTTTAATATATTCGAGAACATTTTTCTCTTCAAAGTAGATAACGCATTAAATATGTTTTTTTTAATATATTCGAGAACATTTTTCTCTTCAAAGTAAATAATGCATTAAATATGTTTTTTTTAATATATTCGAGAACATTTTTCTCTTCAAAGTAAATAACGCATTAAATATGATTTTTTAATATATTCGAGAACATTTTTCTCTTCAAAGTAAATAACGCATTAAATATGTTTTGTTAATATATTCGAGAACATTTTTCTCTTCAAAGTAAATAATGCATTAAATATGTTATTTAATATCTTAGAGAACATTTTTCTCTTCAAAGTAAATAATGCATTAAATATGCTTTTTTAATATATTCGAGAACATTTTTCTCTTCAAAGTAAATAATGCATTAAATGTGATTTTTTAATATATTCGAGAACATTTTTCTCTTCAAAGTAAATAATGCATTAAATATGATTTTTTAATATATACGAGAACATTTTTCTCTTCAAATAAATAATGCATTAAATATGATTTTTTAATATATACGAGAACATTTTTCTCTTCAATATAAATAATGCATTAAATAAGTTTTTTTAATATATTCGAGAACATTTTTCTCTTCAAAGTAAATAATGCATTAAATATGTTTTTTTAATATATTCGAGTACATTTTTCTCTTCAAAGTAAATAATGCATTAAATATGTTTTTTAATATATTCGAGAACATTTTTCTCTTCAAAGTAAATAATGCATTAAATATGTTTTTTTAATATATTCGAGAACATTTTTCTCTTCAAAATAAATAACGCATCAATATGGTTTTTGAATATATTCGAGAACATGTTTCTCTTCAAAGTAAATAATGCATTAAATTTTCTTTTAATATATTCGAGTACATTTTTCTCTTCAAAGTAAATAATGCATTAAATAAGTTTTTTTAATATATTCGAGAACATTTTCTCTTCAAAGTAAATAGTGCATTAAATATGTTTTTTTTATATATTCGAGAAAATTTTTCTCTTCAAAGTAAATAACGCATTAAATATGGTTTTTTAATATATTCGAGAACATTTTTCTCTTCAAATAAATAATGCATTAAATATGTTTTTTTAATATATTCGAGAACATTTTTCCCTTCAAAGTAAATAATGCATTAAATATATTTTTTCTGGTGTTATTTTTACATATTTTAATTTTTAATAATGACTTTCTAGAAACTTTAACACCGTTAAAGACATCTGATCGAAGTTGCTGAACCCAAATATGCAGTTAGTTGTGCTTTTAGATCAAGAGTTAAATCGTGATGTAGCGACACCCATACAGACAATGTTGTTATATATGTTATATATAGAAGCAGCCAGATATACTGCATTTTGCTATTGTATTGTATTTAATACGAAACAAAGTAAGCTATTGATGTGTAAAAATGGTTTTGAAACAAGTCTTGTGATGATCGCCTAGTAATATTAAGAGATAAAGTAATTGGTTCGGGCGGGTGAAAAACTGCACCATAAAAATATAGTTTCGTTAAAGTAAACTTTTTATACTTATTGTATTGTTGAATCTGATCATTTGTTTTCAAATGAAAGGTGAATGTCAAATAGGTTTTAAATAAATGTCCAGAATAGTAAACACTCAATAACTCGTAAACAAAAACAGCAAGGACACATAATTTATATTAAAACCATTAGAATGACATGCTCCACTTAATTAGCATAGTTAAAGCATTTATAACGCTTTTTATGTCGCGTTTTTCTATAAAATATAACTTCTCGACCCGTTGCGTCCACCATTAAAAGTCCAGTGTTGAGAAGGCAAATTTTATAGAAGAAAAAATGTGACATAAAAAGTGTTATAAAATGATGTATATAAGTAATGTATTTCATTCTAATGCGTGTGATATAAATTTTGTATTACCTGATTTTTTTTTAATATTAGAGCATAAGTTACACTAATGCAAACACGATCATAAAATAGGAATGCTTCACGTGACTGTTCATGAGGTAGATTCGTTGGAATGCATTAACAGCAAGAAATTTTATTTTTCTTCTATAAATTCCGAAATGCGAACTGATAATTTGGAGTGCCATCGACTCCCTTCCCAACTAGCTCCTTTCCAATTTTAAATACTTAAGAATCCATATCAGATGACAAATAACAACGATCAAATATTAATGGATACAGGTACTAAGTCACGTCAGTGCGATTAAAGTTTTGTTAATTCTACCAAAAAGGGTAGATCGAAAGTCGTGTCAGCCTTACTTAAAACATAGATCCGAAAATCTTGCTAAGCCTATCAATATTGTAGCTCAGGACTTCTTGTTAGCCCTTCAAACATTTTGATACCAAAGTTTTCTTGGCTCTTCAAAAAGTTTGGTCTGAAATTCTTGTTAGTTTCCTTCATCCCAACAAGTCATATTGTCACTGATAGTAAGAGGCTACTGTGATAACGGTCAGATTTGTATTGAGCAACCGGTGTGGGAAGTTGGCAAGACAAAATGTGTTCATCTAAAATGTTAACTTTTTCATAATGGCATAATTAGGAAAACAGGAAGCAAGCAGGAAATTTACAAAAGCAAGCGGTTTTAGTAAAGAAGTTATTAAAGTATTAAATCTTCCGACATCTAAAGACGTGTTAAAATAGTTAAGAGTTAATTATTCTTCACTTTCAAAGTAACAACTGACGGGTTTAAAGGCGTCACCCTGCTGCCAAAAATATAAACTCCAAAACTCGTTACTCTTCTGTTAAAAATTCCTACTCCAACATTCAAATCCAAAACTCCCTGAGTCGCTGAAAAATCAACCTTTTTATTCAAACCTTTAGCATTTTATTTGAATATCACGTGACAAGATTGCAAGCATATAAAGAGAAGCAGCAGCAATTTTTTCTTTTCTTTTCTTTCTCAACGGACACTACAGGCTGCATAAAAACAGGTTTGTACCACTTTTTAAGTCATTTAATCAC
This sequence comes from Euprymna scolopes, assembly GCF_053919585.1. Taxonomy (NCBI): domain Eukaryota; kingdom Metazoa; phylum Mollusca; class Cephalopoda; order Sepiida; family Sepiolidae; genus Euprymna; species Euprymna scolopes. The sequence goes on along the minus strand of NC_136508.1, from coordinate 86,074,776 downwards.
ATATAGTGAATGGGTTGGGATGTTGCTCTTTTCTTGTAGGTCGGGGATATTTGCGTTAAGGGAGTATAAGTGCAGTTAGTTCATCATAGCACATGTATTTATAAAACAAGGGATGCAACTCTGCTGCATTGTAACAGGGGCTGGTGCTTGGCGGAACAGGTAAGAAATTCGTTTTTGCACTCTGTCCCATAGGAGAAGAAGCTAGTGGTTGCTGCACCAATCTAAATGTGATAATCCTAACTCCATCCACTGGTGAATGGTTGTTTTATGAAGATATAGCATACAAGTGAGAAGTTTTTTTTTTTTTTTTTTAGCCCAGAGAGAGACTACTTTCTTTGTGGTAGCCTTGATAGCATATCTTATATACTTAATTCACTTTTTCTGATAATGTCAGACCTAGGAGTTTAGATGTTATACATTGGGAAAGGGTGATATTGGTCATGACAATCTGTGATTCGAAAGTTTCATATCGTTGTTTAAAAAAAAGCTTAGTCTTGGTAGCATTTAATGCAACTATCTGTTTTTTGGTTACATTCTGCTACGGACCGGAACACATTTTACAAGAATTGCTTTGCATGTGTGTCAATTCGATTTACTCTTTTGCTGCGAATAGAAATTGGTGTTATTGGGAACCATCGCAATTGCATCAGGGCGTAGTCTTTACTATTAGTCTATTGATTTTCTATTGGTCTAATATTCTTATATTGTGTTACTTCTCTTTAAGCGAATAAACTAGATTCAAAACGAGTTTTGTATTCTCGCAGTATATATATATATATATATATATATATATATATATATATATATATATATATATATATATAGCTTGTAAGAATGTAATGAAAAGAAATCAAATAAAGTGCCTGATCGCGAATGTGAGAACTAAAATACAAATATTTATTTAAAAACTATACATTTCCCAAAGACGAACCAGCGGTTTCAATGTATTAAAACAGTGTCGTGTGTATATGTATGTAGATGTGTGTATGTGTATCTATGTGCATGTGTGTATATGTATGTATTTATGTATATATGTTTTTTACCTTTTAATAATCCTTATTTATTATTATTATTATCATTATTATTATAATTAGTAGTAGTAGTAGTAGTAGTAGTAATTATCATTATTATTTATCTACTTTTCATTCTATTTATTTTTCTGTTTATTTTTCCGTTTTGTTTTCCTCTTTCCACCGACGTTGATGAGTTATATTGGATTCTTATGACAGATGGCTGTTTCAATACAATGAAACCGCTGGTTCGTCTTTGGAATATATACGTATGTATCGTTTTAAATAAACATTTGTGAATATATATATATATATATATATATATATTCACAAATGAATATATATATAATTATTTTTTTACTATAATAATTAAATAATTAAATAATTATTTTTTTACTATAATAATTAAATTTTTTTACTATAATAAGTATATATATATAATATATATATATACTACACTAATATGTGTAGCTTTTATAATTTAAATTAACATATGAATATCAATATTACGATTAACAAGACTAAAATTGTGGCCTTCTGACGAAATTCTCGTTCTGTTTCTTTAAAAATTAAATACAAACAATTTTGGAAATATAGCTACGATATGATAAAAGATGGCAGAAAAAACGCATTAATTTTTTCCTCGTGGCATCTGGGTTTAAAGTGTTTTCTGGAAAAATATCTAAATAATCTATAATAAGATTTTATTTACTCTTATGTCTTCTAAAAAAACTGTTTCATTTTTCCACTCTCTGTCCTTTTCAATTAAAGGAAAAAACTGTATTTTTTATGGATTTATATGGGTATCTAATGAGTTCTTTGGGAGATCTATACCATTCAGCAAAATAAGTGTAAGACATATCATAGCAGCAATAAAATGATAAGAATGGTAATATTTGGTAATATATGGGATATTTGTGGTTTTGGAATGTTTACTAACGATATGTGAGCGCATGAAAGTACATTTTTATTGATCTTGATTTAATGTGGAACTTTGGAATAACTTTATTGAATATATGCATTAAAAGAGACAACCCGGCGTTGCCTAGTCGTAATATACGCTTAAATATGGTATTTTAACTTATTTATTATTATAGAAAAAATTCTCTGTTGATTATTATATGGTATCCAATATATATATATATATATATATATATATATATATATATATATATATATATATATATATGTTGTAATGATTTCAAAGGTTTTTAAAAAAATCATTTCGGTACAATCAGCTGGCATCGAAGCCAAAACATTCAGGGCTCCGGCCATAGTCGTTATTTAGCACTTTAGCCGTCATCGGTACTGTCTGTCTGTGCTATCGCCAGATAAATCAAGTCAAGGTAAAAATGTATATGTACGCATGCTCAGAAGATTCAGCTCTGCTAAGGTCAACAGTGTTATTTTTTCAATTTGGATCACTTAACAGCTATTTTTACATGCTAAAAACCACATCGTATGCGTGCTACAGGTTTAAATACCATATATAGCACATTTCAACTCTGTAGACCAATATTTAAAGAGGATCTTGGTAGAAATTTTCACACACACATACCGACAAGGTCACTTATGTATATAAACTAATCTTCTCTCTGAGAAACAGTATGGATTCATGCAATGTCGTTCTGCTGCAGATATTTTAACAATCATCTCTGAATGCATTTACCATGCACTGCATAAGTCTGGTACGGAGGGCTGCTGATGAAAATTAAATCTAAAATTAAACTGGATAAGGCAGGCGAAGCCAGGACTGTAGCCTTCGATATATCCAAGGCCTTTGACAAAGTCTGGTACGGAGGGCTGCTGATGAAAATTAAATCGTACGTTATAACTAGACGTATACTAAATATAATTAGGCCCTTCTTAGACAATAGAACCATCCAGGTTGTCATTGGTGTACGTACATCCAAATAGAATAACTGATTTGGGAGTACTTCAGGAGTCGATCCTTGGACCCCTATTATTCCTGATATTCATTAACGACCTCCCTGATAATATTGTGTCTGAGATGGGTATATTTGCTGATGATACAATTCTCTATAACATGCACAAGGGAAGAACGGATTTACACAAATCTAAAACAATGACAGAATCGTTAGAAAATGACATCCAGATCAGAGTGGAATCGGGCCGTAAACGGATGGTAACATTTAATGCTGCAAGATTAAAATCCTCTCCTTTAACAAATACAAGACGCCCTTCCAACCACCGATACCCATGACAAATAACACCCTTTCCTTCAAACTCCTTGGCTTAACATTTACGGGCAATATGAACTGGAACAAAATATTGAGGATATTGCGAAGAAAGTGGGTTTCCTCTGTACTAGAAAACTACTCACACCTGATCTGGGCTGGTGCATCTACCATTAGTCTCTCCCTTTTGGATAGAGTCTAAAAAGGGGGCTTCAATCTAATAGGTCCCACTTTGTCAACTAAGATGCAATCTCTGTCCTATCGTCGCAATGTTGCATCTGTGTACCTTTTTTACGAGTACTTTAATGAAATGTGCTCTGAGGAACGTGTTGCACTTGTGCCCCCTCGACGTATATATCCCCGATAAACCCATCCAGCAACAAAACTGTTGAGGTCTCTAAATGCCAGAAAGCTTTCTACTCTAATAGTTTCTTTCCTCAAACAACTAGACTTTGGAATTCCCTTTCTGCTAACTTGCTTCCCTGACTGTACTGATACGCAGAAGTTTAAATGTAACGTAAACCAACATCTTGTTAATCTTTCCTAGGTATGGTCCCAAACAGTAGCCCTTTAAGTCCAAGTGGCGATATGCCTTGTTGGAGGTGAACGTGAATAAAAATAAATAAATAAATAAATAAAGTCAAACTATATTTCTTTACATATTTAATAAATGAAGTCAAACTATATTTCTTTACAAGATTATGTTATTAAGATTCCAAGCTTCATTCTAGGAACGAACCCGTGTCGCAATGGTTAGGGCGCTGATTAGAATTTTAAGTAGCAATCTTCAGACGGCAATAACTAAGAATAATAAGCCAATTAACACTCTTAGCCGGTTATAATTGACAGAACGAGAATAATCTACCATCATGCATTAAATAAAATGTTTAGCTCAAATTTCCATAAAGATTCCCGAGTTTTCCCTAAAGATTTTCTTGTTGGAAAAGATACACCTGAAAAAAAATCAAAGATTGCATCGGTCGAAAGTTGAGGAAATTAGAACCAACATAGTCTATAATCCAAATAATCGAAACCTAGTTTAGATCGTAAGAAAGAAGGTTAAGTTAATTTTTAGCATGAAATTAACGGCCGCTATTTTTTAGCTTCTTAAAGGTTATTTCTTGATGTTGTTATAAGCAACATATAGCAAACATCGTTTTCTGTTTTTCTTTTTCTTCTTTTTTTCTTTTTCTTTTTCTTTTTCTTTTTTCTTTTTGCTTTTTTTTTTCCATTTTCTTATTTATTTATTTATTGCCTCGTTTAGTTTCGGAATTAAATGACAAATTCCTTTCTTGAGTGTGTCAGTACGACGACGTCGCCGTCGACCTAACAAACTGATAGACCATTCATATGACGTCACCAGTCAAAGTCACCTTCATAATCGGACACTTTCGACCGTCACAAGAAACCGAATTAGCCGACATTTTTGTGTTCGGCCATTGCTTTTATTGCTAACATCGATGCAAGTGACTCTTTTATGTCTATGAACTACTAGCGAAGCAAACCGGAGTTGTTCGGGATTAATAAGTTCAAATTTTTATCACATATTTAAACCGTTTCTTCATGTTATCCTTTTTCATCACACAAACACTAAAAACAAAAAATAAATGAAAAAAAAATAATTTGTTTATCAAGCAAACTTATCAAAATAGTAAAAGCTTCACTAGGTTAAGAGGAGCAGTTCATAAATTGAATTTAAAAAATGTGAAATAAAAGTTACGTAGAACTTTATTAAATCATCAGGTCAATAAGGATGGAAATGAGAGGAAAAGAGCCTCTTTAGGCCATAGCATTTCAAAGCTAAATGCTTTTCATCAGATAAGGAGAAAAACCGGCATTATAACACTGTATGGGTACACAAAGATAAAATCGGCCTGAAAACATTTAGATGAGAAATGAAAAATCAAAAAAAAAAATGGAGTGGGTGAATTAATGGGGATTTATTAAAGAGGGTGGGGGTGAGAAACGAAAAATGTTAGGTAAAGAGAAGTAGAACAACAGGGAGTAGAAGAGAAGAAGATGAAAGGGGAAGTAAAAAAGAAGAACATATAAAATAGAGGAAAAAGAGAAAAAGAATAATTTAAGTAGAAAAAGGATTAAAAAAAATTTTAAACAGGAAAAACCCAACCAAAGTTCTAGGAAAAGTAATTCAGCTGTGATGACGATAGTCCAATAAAAGTTGATTCAAAAATAAACTCCAAAGCAAAGAATTTTCTCTAAGGTAATCCTTAATAAAAATCCAGGTGGATCGACAGTAATTCAATAGGAATCGGTTTTAAAATCAAATCCAATGAAAGGAATCTAAGGTAAGAAGTTCCAGAAAATTGGAAGAGAAATTGCAATTACCTTTTTTTATTTATTTATTATTATTATTATTATTATTATTATTATTATTATTATTATTATTATTATTATTATTACGCTATTTTAAAAGGTAATTGCAACTTTTCTTCCAATTTTCGGATTTTGTAATCATGCCCAAATGCATTTTATTTTCGTTTGGTGGATTGATAGTTGCTATTTCTTCTGATGAGTTAAGGACAAAATAGATTCATTGATTGATAAAATAATTACATGAATGCTTTTGCGCTACGAAACAGTTGTCGTCAAGAATTGTAAATGTCAACGTAATTAAAGGAATAAATTGTAAGATGGTCAACATCATGAAATTTGGAATATAGACTTTGTCATTTGTTTATATATATATATATATATATATATATATATATATATATATATATATATATATATATATATATGTTTGTCTATTTGTTCCACTTTTTCTTTGAAATTATTACACTGACCTGGCTGAAATGCTGTACCTTTTTACGGTAACGGTATAGCGAACTCAGTGTTATGGTATCTGTTGGATGATTAATGGAGATTAATAAGGATTAGTATTTAATGCAAAATTAGCACAACTTTAACAATATTCAACCATAAATTTGGTACAAAGCATTCATTCTAAGTCAACGGGCTATAACTTTGGGTGGGTTTTACCGGCTAAAATGTTTCATATATATATATATATATATATATATATATATATATATATATATATTATCAATAAATATTAATATTTTTATACCTACAGACACTAGTGTTTCATGTTTACGCAATCATCAGTGCAGGAAATGATAAATACCAGCAGGTCACGAAACTCGAACCCAATCAACCTTGGTTTTGCAGACTAGCGGTCTTCCACTCTACCACTATGAATTATATTTTAAATAAAAATAATTCAGTTATTTACAAAAGCCATGTAAACGGGTTTGTCATAATTACAAACCGCGATGAAAGTATTCTAACAGACAAGAAGTTTGTAAATGATGTGCGCAGCATATATATATATATATATATACTAGCAGGGAAACTGACGTTGCGCGAGATTGAATGATATTCAACTAATTTTTCACACTCCCGTGTTTTTATTTTCATTGAAATCGGTGAAATCGCACATTTTTTCAATCAAATCGATTAATTGCCTGCTGTAGTTGAGGACCCATCCTGGTGCTCCGGGAGGAAGATGCCTCGCAGTGACTCAGTCTACAATACATTGTAGCATACATTGCACTGTAGAGAACCTATTGTTGATTTTATAAAATTATTTTTTATATATAATGGCTTGAATTAAAGTTTAAAATGAAAAAGTCAAGTATCATGCTTCAATTGTGCTCTAAGCAGAAACATTCATTTCGAACGCGCCCCTGTCATAAAATAAAATTTTTCAAATGCACTTGTGATGATGTTAGACTGTGCAAGGTGTTAACTTTGGTCAAAATCTCCTGTTCTTCCTTTCATCCGATTATTTCGATTATCGATTATCGATACTTATCGAAGACTTTCCGATGCATAACATATTTAAAAACGCTAGCAGGCACATAAAGTATATTTGTGTGAAATTTTATAAAAATCGGCAAAGTCGTTTTCGAGTCCATAGAGGACGCACTCACACTCAGACATAGACTCATAAAGTTCCTTTTATATAATAGTAGACTGTGTATGTGTCCATGTGTGTATACTATTATATAAGAGAAACTTTTTCTCTGTGTGTATGTGTGATTTCGTTCCCTATGGACTCGGAAACGGTTAAGCCTATTTTTTACATTTCACACGAAGGTACTTGAAGTGTATTGTGACAATGTATTGTGACAATGTATTGTGGACCAAGTCACTGTGTGGAGGTATATGACGCTTCCTCCAATACATTGCTGGAGGGAGGGCTAACTAGAACAGGCAATCGAGTTAATAAAAAATGGGCGATTTTACCGATTTCGACGACAATAAAATATGGAAGGATGCCAAAATTTAACAAAACAACAGACCACGTAAAACAAAATGTTTATGTCGAATTGACGCCACAAAATAATTGATTTCTAATTTCGTAATGTGTTTCCGTGGAATTTATTTCAAAATTAAATAATACAAAAATATTAAACAAATAACCATGAAAGTAAGGTTAGACACAATAATATCATAAAAATAAATCTAAAAAATATTTTAATTTAATAAGAAAGGGTTATATTCACTTCCATCCTTCTACCAAAAGAGTGTCAATCGAGGTTGGGGCATAAATGAAAACCGAGAAAGATTTAAAAACAAAGCGAATTTATACGAGAGCCTTAAAAAAGACAGACAACAGACAATCATGTTTTATTGGTAAACGAAGACATGTTATTTGATGACTTACACGACAGGAAAGTGATGATAGTGACTAGACATACGACACAAACCCGAAAGGTAACTTGTAATTGATAACACAGGCAAACACTATTCTGAAGGTCACATGACAAAAATAAAATGGGTCAAATAAAACTTGTTGATTGTGGCTTAACAAAATAACATCATTATTTTGTTAATGGCATCCATTTTACAACACGTGGCCTTTATTCCACTAATAAAAACAATAACAATATGCTAATAGATAGCTACCATTTGTGGTAAACAGAATTTTAAAGGAACTGATATATATATATATATATATATATATATATATATATATATATATATATATATATATATATATATATATATATATATATATATATATATATATATTGTGTGTTAAAAGAGGCTATGGTGGAAAACGAAAGAAGAAAAATCAAAAGGGACGGCGTAAAGAAAGAAGACTAAGCAGATTAAAACCAGAGCGAAAGAAAGGCAGAAGGAAAGAAAGAAAGAAAGACAGACAGAAGGAAAGAAAGAAAGAAAGAAAGAAATGAAGTATCATGGAATACGAAAGAAGAAAAATAGAGCCTAAACGAAAGCAATAAGGAACGTTATGGTCGGCAGAGAAAAGAAAGCTGAAAACGTATGCACGGATGAAAGAAATGGAGGATAAAGAAAAAGAAAAGAACGTAATAATGGTAATGGAAGAAGAAATAAACAAATGAAAAAAAGAAAGCAAGGAAGAGAGAAAGTGCTGAAAAGGTGAACAGAAATTAAAAAGGTAGTGGAAGGAGAAAGAAATAAAGTGAAAAGGAAGAAAAACGAAAGTAAAGCAAAAAGAAAGAAATAAAAGCGAAAAAGTAATAAAAAAATGTTGATTGAAGATAAAAGAAACGAGAGACTGAAGAAAAGAAAGGTGGTGACAAGAAAAGAAAAAAAAACAATGAAACAATGAGAAACTTATCAATTGTATTATTTCCCAAATGCAACAACAACAACATGAAAAAGTACCAACAAAAGGAGAGTACGTTCTCGACAACAAGCGCCACACATTGTTTTAATGTCACGTGACTAAATTACAGCGAGCCTCATTCTGGCTGAAAAGGGGAGATGAAAAGCAAGCGGTTTTCTCCTGCAGTCGCTTATCCTACTTATCCCTGTCGAAGCGATTTGCATAACCCCCCCCCCCGGTCTTACACATTTCTAACGAGTTCAGAAACATTAAAATTTGGGTTTGTTGAAATGTGAAAAGAAAGCTGGGTTGCGATAAATGATCGCCGTAAGCTACGACATGCAGCACCCGCTCGGTTTTTATCTCAGATGATATAACGTGTATTTTAGTATCGCATATCCGTAGGGGTTATTTTCCTAAATAGTGGAGATAAGAGGCTTGTTGTAACGGGATTTACAATAATAAGCTTGGCAGATAAAACAAAAAATTAAGTATAGAATGCCAAGCAAGTCAGTGTTTAAATTATATGAAATTTTACTTTTTAATTGAAATCTAATAATCAGTTTGTAATAGTGTCCCTATTACTACGAGGACAGAGTTAGGCACAAGGTTAGTTTTTAATGTGGGGTAAAACAAACTACATTCCAACGGGCTTTCTAGATTGGAGCAAAAATTAAAATGGCATCAGCAAAAAAAATAAAGGAGAGAAAGATGAAGTCTAATATCAGAACAGATGCTACATTTTGTACCGAACAAAAAGCCAAAGCAATATGCTTAATTTAATGTTTATTAAATAAATATTATTTGATTTTGAAAGTTGTTCCCGAGGGTGGCAAAGAAATATATTGATATTAAAAGTTGGTCCGGACGGATAAATAGATAACCCAGCAACATACACGTAGGAATACAGAATTGGTAATTATTGATAGGAAATAGTAATGTTTTTGATTATTTTTTAATAAAAAATAATCAAAATAAACAAAACAGAAGATAACTTCATTCTGTTTCATTTACAGACGCAGTTCGGGAGTTGTTCTTTAAACAAAAACGAATAATTGATTGTGAATTATATAGCAATATTTTCATTAGAAAAGAAGAAAATTCACGAAATAATCCTAATTATCTACAAGTTTATTTTCTATAGAATTTATACTATTTGTTATAGATTGAATATTTCTCTGGGATTGGGGTTATTTACATAATGTTGACATGGAAAACTAACATATGATTATGTTTAGTGTCCTTCTAAGCAAATGATAGTTTCGTATCTATTAAATAAAATCTAGCAGTTTATAAACACTATTTTTTTTTCATTTTATGGCTAACAATATATAATAAGTAGGCATTTTCCAATTTTATTGGAATTTTGTTCAATTTTGAGTTTGTAATCGAAAATTGGCGGCGTGAGAAACTTTTAATGTGGTGCTATATGTTTTTGAGGGATTTTTCTTCTATGATTATCATTTTTAAAGTGTGTTTTTCAAATGTTTTTTGACTTGCCGTTCTTCTCGTCCTTCTTAAGCATCTTTCTTCAATTTGTTTTGTTTTGAAATATCGTGTCTGTTTTTTGTTTGTTTATTTGTTTTTTAATTAGTATTTGATCGTCTCTGAAGAGCATTCAAATAAACCATGGATAATTTTTCGTTATGTATTGTAAAATAAGAAAATGCGGTGATTCGCCAAACTTAAAAAATAAAAAAAAGATAAACAAATAGTTTGATTGTCGCCATATGATCATCTGCATGCAGCCAAACAATATATATGCTCTGAAACAGGAAATATAACTCCATTGAGCTTTTTATGTGAAACAATTTAGACGATATTATAATGGATATATACTTTTAAAATATATTTTATATAAACTTAGGAATGTCCGGCGTGCCTGATATTAAACTTAGCGTTACATACCTTTAAGAAATGAAGAAAAAAAGCAGAAATAAACCGAGAAATGTGTATGTGAGTATTATGTTTTTCTAAACAGTTCATTTCTTGTAAGTGAAAAAAAATATTCGAGCTGAGATCGAAACCAAAACCTAAAGACCGTGAGTCAAGTGCGATCACTATTTGACCAACTTGATATGATCTTTAAAAACTGTTTTCAAATCAACTTATACTTAATATAATGAAACTGTCATGATGCATGACCACGCATTTTGCAAACAGATAAAAACTCGACGACCCCCACGTACCAATTTTTCAATTTAAACCCCTTAGCAGCCTTTTTCCGAATGAAAACCGATTAAAAAGTTTTCCATGTGCCTAATTATCCTATATATCATATTTTAAGTCTGTAGTTCAAAAATCCGTTGAGTATATAGGTTGAGAAGTGTCCTTACACACACACACATTCTCACTTATATATGTGTGTGCGTGTGTGTGTTGTTATTATTATTATTATTATTATTATTATTATTATTTACTCACTAGGAGTTTTCACACAGGTAATCATCAGTGATTACTTACTGATAATAACCGGTGGCGTTTCCTAAAGTCTAGGTGACAACAAGTCTCTCCAGATTTCCGGTGCTCTCTACCTCTTTCGAAAACATTTACAATTTGCATTATCGCAACAGTCGCTTTCCATTGATTTTTCACATGCAGGGACCATCTCTGGAATTTTGGTGATAATAAGATGAAAACCCAATTTAATAGACATCTTGGAGCAAGGTCACGTAAATTACTACCAGGACAACCTGTATTGACAAAAGACTACAACAATGGTAAATAAAAATGGACACAAGATCACATAGTACGTCGTTCTGGTAATGTAATCTATGATGTAGATGTGCAATCATCTATTTGGGTCAGACATGCAAATCAACTGCGTCACTCATATCTTCCAAAGGGACAATCAAATAACACAATCATTCCATTAAATATTTTACTGTACATATTTGAATTATCTCAAAGTGTTCAAGCAACATGCAGTAAACAAAGCAAATCTGAGAAGAAAGGTCCAACTCGAAGGACGCAACAAAGGTGCAAACTTACTTCAACTCTACAAACAGACCGACATCAAACATCCTACAAGCATCATATTTGAAAGGGGGCGTGTTATAGCGATCAAAAGGAGACGTAACTCTAATACAGAAAGTAAGAGTTATCGCTTTTAAAAGATTCTAGAAAAACACTGGAGAGTTCTAGAGAGAGAAAAGCAACATGGCGAACATCGCTTGGACATATCATCTATAACTAATTTAATTTCTGCCACGAATAAAGTGTATTAAACTTAAAATGAGCTTTTCTACTTATTATTTCAATTCCATCATTCCGACATTCCCATTTCTCCGGACACAACATAAGCCCAATAGAAAACTATTGGTCTATCAACAAACGGGGTGTTTATGTTCATTTTATATATTAAACTATATATTATTATATATGTAATTATATCAATTAATCGTTAAATATAACCGTCATTTATCTTTATTTTATATATTTATTAATTGTTCTTATTTATAAACAACTTTTGTTGTTTTAATTCAAAATCTATTACCGTTGATCGGTAAACATTCGGTAATTTCAACAGATAATTTATTTTGTAAATATGAGCTGTGAGTTTATGCTTTTTATTGTAACATTTTCATAACAGAGTACTAGATTATCCGTGAAGGAATTTCCGAAATTGAATTATGGAAAATTGAATAATATCATTTTTTATATGAAAGTTATTATCGCTGGTTGTAGTGTACCTTAGCCAATTTAATAGTTAGAAATGTAAATAATGATGTAACATCCATGTTGGTTGACTGTACAACGAAATGCCCAAATATCCAGCATAAAGAATACAATAAAACACTTGTACACCGTAAGAATCAAAAACTTTAATTAATGGTGAATATGTCAAGTTTTAAAAAAGAATATAAAACCTAAAATTCATCTCTACTTTAATTTCTAAGCTGACATGGACGCCATTTAATACACGCACACGAACTATACAAACAACCCAGCCCCACTTACATATATATTTTTACAATATTTAAGTAAATATATCACGAATACGTTTTGTTTTATGAGCGGCCAAAAATGGAAGAAAACCCAAGTTGCTGTTGTTTTTTAAACGAATTAAAATCTATTAAAATCAGTTATTCTTAAGCACCCTTTTTTCCAGAAAGATAAAAGCTTGAATTTTATCATAGAAAAGCGGGATAATATAAAACATTTTCTGCAATTTTTAATAGAATTTAAAATTTTGAATTACAAAAAGAAAAAAAAACATTCATTATTATTTTTGACTCAATGGCTAACATATTTAAATATTTTTAGAATGTTTTTGAATCAATTAAATTTTTATCTAAAAAAGATTTAGGATGAATACGCAAAAATAGTTTAACATATGCACATGAATTTCAAATAATTCCATCTTTTATCTCATTCTAATGATTTCGCGTGACGAAATAAAAAAAATCCAAAACTTAATGATTGTTTGAAAGAAACTACGGTAGCCTTTCCAGGACTAAATGAAGTTCATTTAGTTTTGTAACTTTCCATGTATTTTTAATGTTTGTTTTGACGATTAAGTGAAGACTCAACTTTACAAGGATTTAATTTTTTTCGTATTGTTGCCTATATAACCCCCGAAGTTAAGTAGCCAGATGGGTGATAATTTTAAGAATTCTAAGCTCCGTATGTGTTGGAGACAGCTCCTGCATCTGGTATGACGCTTAGTCGTCTTGCCCTGTGTTGTGGAGACGCCTACTAATTAACATAGGCGGGTGAGTGAGATATATAAATGTATCAATCACCAATACCGGGGGAGTCCGGCAAGACGCTTATTCTGCTTCCAGTAAGACATGCAACACGCCACCTGCCTGAATATCTCCAACTGAAGTATATCTGCGTCATGAGTAAGTTGCTAGAATCTGTGTTAAGTAATCAAACATCTCAACAAAAATAACCTTCTTAGTGACACTCAATATGGTTTCCGTTCTGCTAGATCTACAGCAGATGTCCTTACAGTTATATCACATAGGATTAGCAAATCTCTCGACGGTGGCAATCTTTCTAGGGCAATTGCTCTTGACATATCTAAAGCCTTTGATAGGGTATGGCATAAAGGTTTACTTCATAAGATCGCTAGCTATGGTATAGCTGGAAAAGTCTTCTCAATTATTAAATCATTTCTTTCTGATAGGTTCATAAGAGTAGTAGTTGAGGGGCAAAAATCAGAAGCTCACAGTATTAATGCCGGTGTCCCTCAGGGATCCATCCTGGGCCCAACTCTTTTCCTGATCTACATTAATGATCTTCCAAATCATATCCTTACATCATTTGTAGACATTTATGCTGACGACACTACCATTTATGGTACCACATCTAAGACAGTAAACGACCAAGTTCTCTCCAATTCTCTCTCCTCTGATCTTGAGCACGTAGTACAATGGGGAAAGGAGTGGCTGGTTACTTTTAATGCATCTAAAACCAAGCTTCTCTCTTTACATCATCAACATTCTAATCCACATTTGTCATCAATTGAAATGAATGGCTCTCGTCTTCAGGAGGCCTCAAGTTTTTACAAGCTTCTGGGCTTGACCATTACTCCTGATCTTAAATGGAACACGTATATCAAATCTGTTGCCAAGGCCGCTGGAAAAATGGTGGGATCTTTCTATCGATCCAGTAGATATCTCACTGCTGATGCTATTCTCTACCTATATAAGAGCCAGGTACGTCCAAGGATGGAATACTGTTGCCACATCTGGGCAGGAGCTGCTAGAAAGGACTTGTCCTGCCTTGATAGAGTTCAAAATAGACTTCGTAGCCTCGTAGGAGATGTCCTTTTCTCCTCCTTGCAACCTCTATCTCACAGAAGAGATGTTGCGAGTTTGTCTCTGATGTATCGTTATTTTCATGGAAAGTGTTCAACTGAGCTTCAATCTATGGTCCCCCCTCGCCAAACTTTCACAAGAAACACTCGTCTAGCTGTAAACACTATCAATAAATTCCCCCACTCTTTATCTGTGCCTAAACCTAAACGTAGATTCCATGAACAAAGCTTCTTTCTTAGAACTGCACGCCTGTGGAATTGTCTTCCGTTTTCCTGCTTTCCGGCTGACTACAATATGGTTGTGTTCAAGTCTAAAGTAAATAAGTTCTTGATGAGCCGTTCCATATAAGTTATTAAATTTACCAAATTTTCATTACTAATGATTACTATATTGACCAATTTCTACTGTACACTCTTTAACCCTTATCCTTGAGTGGCCTCTGGGCCTTGATAATGTGGTGATGCCTTTGTAAAAAAAAAAAAAAAAAAAAAAAAAAATCTGAAGACATGTAAATATGTATATAACTTTTCTTCCTAATATATTATTGTATACCTTTACTTTCATGTTCTTGTTAATTATTTGTGCAGACACAACACGCTGTTTTGCCACCAGGATCAAGTGCTTAAAGACGAGAGAGTGTGGTAAATGTTAGTCAATTGCAAACTTTCTAAGTTACAACGCAAAACCACAAAAGTTCAACGACGAAAAATTGCAGCATAAAAGTCTACACTTAAATTTATCTACTCAAAGAAATTGTAAGTAAAATTTCTTTTTTTCATGCTTGTAAAAAAAGCAGAAAGAAAAAAAGCAATCTTGATTTAATTTGCCGTAAAACGGATCGACTTAATTGTTTATGAAAATTACATATGGACTTAATGTTGAAGATTTTTTTTCTTCTGTTACTGAAATTTCTGGAAATGAATTCTTGTTTTATGACAAAGTGGTTATTGTGACCGACTAGTTGTTTATTTGAACTATACCGAGAGAAGAAAAGGAAAAGAGACAGTTGGTATAAAAAGGCAAATATTCTTTTTACGTGCTGGGAAGCCATTTTTTGTTTTTGATGACTTAAAAAAAAATTTTTCTTTCTTCTTCCAACCCATTTTTTTTTTTTTTTTTGCAACGTCACGCATGCACACTGAAAGGAAATGATACCTTCGATTTTTTTTCTTTTCTTTCACCTGTCAATTTTTTAAAGCACTTTCAAAAAGAAACACTTTTCGGTTTATTAAACTTTTGCTCGCCAGCGGAGTGAGAAAAAATACTGCTGGCACATCGATATCTATTATTGAAAACAGTAACCCGGAACAATTTTTTTTTTGTAAACCGTAACTTTTCTGAACACATGTCCACTTGTATATTTCACATTGTATGTGTTATATCGTATATTTTACATTGTATTGTATATTTCATGGTGTATATTGTATATAGTATATTGTATTTTTTCTCTCTACGGTAAAACAAAAATCTGTCTCCATTTTTGAACTTTTGGCATATCTGAGACTAAAGGAACACGTGTCAACGAGAAAATAAGTGTATGCAAAATTAATCTATAATTTTTGCACTTCTGCTACAGCTACTGAAGAGTATACTAGCCCATAAATTATAAACATTTTCTCTTGCTGTGACTTCCGTTTAAGTTACAAATTCCTTTAAAAGAATAGGATTTTTCTCTTCGAGAAAATAAAATAAAGAGACACAGTGGAAGACGTGAAAGACGATAACACGTCTAATTAAACTTCAAATGCATCAGCAAAGAAGAGCTGATGATAGACTACAGCAGGCAGAAGAAAGAATGCAAAAGAGAGCTGATGACAGACTTTTTGCATTGTAAGCTGAGCAGAAAGAGAGAACTGAAGCAGTACTCCAGGTTTTAATGAATAGGAATCTAGAGAGCGATACAGCGTTTTCCCAGAGTGCGTTACTAAGTACAATAAATAATTTCACCTACTGTCCCGAAGAAAATCAAACATTTGAAACGTATTTCAGACGGTATGAAGATCTGTACAATAGCGACTGTGGAAATTTGGCAGACCAAAAAAAAAGTCCGTTTGTTACTCAGCAAATTAGGGGCTACGGAACACGACAAATTCGTCGTCTGTATCTTGCCACAAAAGACTAGTGATATGACGTTTACGGAAACCATTAAATGACTAACTGAACTATTTAGTTCGAAATCGTCGCTGTTCCATAGACGGTGGACATGCTTGAATCTTACGAAAATGACGATTTGGACTACTTGACTTTCGCCTCGATTGTTAACAAACGCTGTGAAGATTTTAAATTGTCAGAATTGTCATATTCGTCCAGGGCTTAACTTGGGCAAGAGACTCTGTGATCCGTCGAAGAGTTTTGTCAAAACTGGAAAGTGAACCAGGCTTAACTGTACAAAATCTGGCGGGAAGATTGCCAAAGGATCAGTAGTATCAAGGACTCAAAGAACATCGAAGCAGCTGGTATTGCACACATAAAGAACATACAGAGAAGAACTAAGGAGTACTCTCCACAAATACAAAACGGGAACTGGACGCTATCTTCCACTTATGCACGAAAGACAAGGTAACCAGAAGCCTTCAACCCCTTGTTTTTGCTGCGGAAACTTGCATTGGTCAAAGGATTGCCCTTTTCGCACCAAAGAATGTTTTAATTGCAAAAAAAACAAGGACACAAAAGCTCACACTGCAAATGGCAGTGAAAAGTAAAATTCAGGTTCAACAGACGAGAATGAATGAGACGAAAATAACAATCGAAAATACGTCTTAGTTAGAATTTTAAATAAGAACGTTAAATTGCAGTTAGACTCAGGGTTGGACTAATCGATAATAAATTTACATACGTGGAAAAATTTAAATAGGCCGACTATGCATGAAACTGGCAAGTCAGCAAAAACGGTAACTGGAGAAAAAATAAATTTTGAAGGAGAACTAACTACAAATGTCTGAAATTATTTGTGTTGAAGAACAGAGAAAATATGTTTGTGACCGATTGGTTTCAGGAATTTAATCTGTGGGATGTACCGATCAAAACTTTTTGCCAAAAAGTAGAATCGTTTTCTACAGAAAAACAAGAACTTAAAGTGGATCTAAAAAAGCTTTTTCCTGAAATTTTTTCAGCGGGCCTGGGTAAATGTAGGAAAGCAACAGCCAAATTTGAACTGAAACTGAAATGCTGAACCAGTTTTTAGGATAAAAAGGAACGTATGATTCGCTTCGCTAGTTAACGTGATTAAAGAACCACCAGTTACCCTACATGAAATAAAATGCGAAGCCCAAGAAGATGAATTCATTTGCTCCACAAAACAGATCATTCGAAAACACCTTCAGATAAGACCTTACAACAGTTCTTACAGGTTTACAGGATCACACCGAACCCGAATAACCCTGAAGCAACGCCTTCTGCAGAGACCATGTTTGCATGAAAAATACGACCAGTATTCGAAAAACTACTGCCAAAACAAGCAAATTCAGGTAGGACCACTGTATAACCGAGGAGAAAAAGTTTTCTTTAAAGCATATGGAAACAATCGAATCGTTTTGGGAACAAGGAACAATTGGCAAAAGAATTGGAAACACAACCTACATCATTCTAGGTCCTACCACCATTCACAAGAGACACATAAATCAAATTAGACGTCGTCGTAACGATGGCAAAAACACATCTCAAGTCGAGGAAGAAGCTAGTGATACGTTATATGATATGTCTGATATCGAGCCTCCCCAAGCAAACTTAGAACATCGCCGATCGACAAGGAAGAGAAAGGTTACTGAACCCCCTTATCATCGATCCAAAAAGGAAGAAATATTAACGTTTTTCCCCCGGAACAAAAAAGCGTGGGAGGGGGTGTTGTGAGGACATACACACCCTTATAATCACTAAGATGGACTTGTCCATTAGCTAAGTATAAGCAGCAAGTATAGACCGCTGAATGAGAGCTATCCGGATGTCGTACAGAGACGACCCCCCACGGACTTATTAACCTTTTCTGTGCCATTAACACTTGCTTGATATAAATGTTCTCATTCTCACCAAGTCGTTGTGTTCCTACTTTCACCTTTTCCGACTCCACTACAATAATGAAAATATATTCTTTTTTGCTACTCCAACAAATAATAATTATTATTAACACATTCAACGAATTTCACACTTCAAAACACAAAAAATGAAAAATTAAACACATTCCAAATTCGGAATTTCAACCTTAAAATGTGCACGTGTTTTTGTTTGTTTTATATACAGGCCTCACCTTCCCCACAATACAATATATTTTCAGTTTCGGCTGATTATTTTAAGCATATTTGTAATTACAAATAAAGAAGGGGATTGTAAGATGGATATATATATATATATATATATATATATATATATATATATATATATCGATTATAAAAAAAAATACACCATTACTAAGTTCATTCGTCACTTGATAATCGGTGAAAATATCGTATTGATTGGATAATTTACTTGATTTTTGGTAGATTTTTAAAGACTCCATCAAAAAATACTCTCTCCTTCTGTTTTGGCCGTGCCTATTTTTGCGAAGATCTTCGCTCATATTAAGTTTACGACGATGTATTTTATATTTTTATTTTTAACCAAAACCTGGCTTGAGTGATACTAAAGTAAAATAAATATGGTTAAAGTATATGGCTTTCCTAGCTTGAGGCGGAAATACCCAGGTAACTGTTCTTTACGTAACAGATTTCTAGTAAACACACGCACACAGTTCAACAAAAATAATAATCTTTTCAACGAGAGAGAGAGAGAGAGAGAGAGAGAGAGAGATTCTTGCCATCGAAAAACTTTCTTGTTGTAACACGAACTGTTGAAGCGACTTGATACGACCATGTGTGAACGATTATACCAGCACCATTAACGAATGCAGCCAAGTTATGATTTTTTTTTTCCCCCAATTCGGCTAGAATTTCAATTTTTAACAAATCCACCGTTCCATCCCATCTCCTCTCTATATAAACGGTTGGTAATATCTGCTAACATTACTTTTGTGTCGAGTTGTACTGAAACATCTTCGGAGATTGGAAGAGATGATTGCAGCAGTAGGAATTCCCATTAATTTTATCTTTTGTCCTTTTAAGGGGAAATATCGCTTGCAGTAATAACAGCGTGTTTTTTAAATAGCATCAACGAAATTCGGAAATTCAGACAAATCTTCACTGTTTTTAATTTGATGTTGAATTTGAAAACAGTTATTTAAAAAAATGAAAATTCATTGACACAAGATAAACAATCCTAGTAGTCTATGTTCGTAAAATAGTGCTCTATAACAAGTAAAGCGACCGATTTATTTAGTGTACATTTTTAGTTGGCTACATGACGCGTATACCTTAGATTGAAGCTTTGCCGCTTTGTCTAACTAAATATTCAATGAAAAGTATCACGTATTCCAACAAAAAGGTCACATTTTTAAGCAAGGGGGCGTCAAAATAGTGTAAACAACATTTCGCATCTAATAAATTCAATTCTCGAAACTGTTAATTTGCAACTTTTTTATGGGATCAGGACATTTTTAAAACTTCATAGTTTAGATGGTCAAAATTCTAGTTTCGTGGCATTGTCTAATTAGAATATAATTTCCCCAAATTTTTACTCATTTTTGATTAAGCAATGAAAAAAAAAACTGAAGTTATGTTTAAGATGAAACATGTGGTGAACACAAAATTGGTGCAACTTTCAAGTTGAGTCATTTTTTAGAATTTAAAGGATGTAATGATTTTTTATCCAAACTGAAGTAAGGATTTCAGGCATAATACTTAGTAGCATTATATCGTTAATTTTAATGGGACATTTTAAAGGAATATTATAGTGGATCCGGTTATATATACACACACACGTGGGTCATTCCAAAAGTAAAGCCTCCTAATTAAGTTGAAGAGCTACAAAGACGATGGCTGAGCGTCCAGAGTGCGCTTTGTTATATGATTTGTTCTGAAAGTAATGCCTCCTACTTTTTACTCAAAAAGTTGAAAAGCTAAGAAGACGGGAACGGTAGCATTAAAACAGGCGACCTTTTGTGTTCCAGAACTTATTTTTCTACGCAGTCACTACCATTCTCAATGCACTTCTGCTAGGAACACAAAAGATCCGTTGTCTGACTCTGCTATATCGTTACTTTTATGGTAGGAGCTCGACAGAGCTTCAATCTAAGGTCCATCCCTGCAAAACGTTTACAACAGATACACGCCTAGTTGCAACAACCAACAACTTCTCGCACACTCTCTCTCTCTCTCTCTCTCTCTCTCTCTCTCTCTCTCTCTCTCTCTCTCTCTCTCTCTCTGCCTAAAACTAAACGAAAATTCCATAAGCAAAGTTTCTTCCCTAGAACTCTCCGTCTGTGGAAGACAAATATCGTAGGTCTGCTTCCCGGCTGACTATAACATGATCGTGTTTAAGTCCAATGTGAATAAATCCTTATTGAGCCGTCCACTTTACTAATCTAGCCCTACCTAAGTGCCACATGACTGATGTTACTGTCTTACCATCTATCCAATATTTATCCTAGAGCGGCCTCCGAGCTTTGATAACAGGGGATCCCTCAGGTAAAAAATCAATGATGCATCTCTGCTTCTGATGCACGTGCATGACAGGTATTATTTTCTAGAGTCTCACACCGTTAATATCTGCAACAGAGCTGAAACTTTCAGGTCATGAATGCATAAGTTCAGTAACAATGCAATTTGCCATCCTCTCTGATCCATTCAGGCGGAATAAGAAAATAGGAAGCATTTTGAAGGATACAGAATTTTATAAAAGCTTAAATATATTAAAATTTGGTCTATATTTAGCTAATATATATATATATATATATATATATATATATATATATATATATATATATATATATATATATATATATATATATATTAAACATTAATCAGAAGTAATTTTTTCAGGGCATTCATTGTCAGGCCCAAATATCACATGACATGTTATTGTAAACCAACACAGACTGAATTTGATGAAAAACATTATCATTTTATTTATTTATCTATTTATTTATTGCAAATTAGTCCACCGGGCAAATTATTTCTTGTAATATATAATAATGAATAAATGATTGATTCTATAACAATACATACGCAATCTGCATAAATTAAAATATCATGTTTAAGCGTATTGTACGATAGGGCAACGCCGGACGTCCAGCTAGTAGGAAATAAGCCTTCGGGAAACAAACGTTGATTAATTTAGTTTTACTATTAGAATAGAGAAGTAGTTTTTGCGTGTGCGCTTTTTAGTTTATACCGTACGTATTTTCATAAAAACTTAATTCACATATATGTATGTATGTATGTATGTATGTATGAATTAATTTAATATAATACATGTGTGTGCGTGTGCATAAAGCATACATTCTGTTTCTTATATACACAACTATCCTATCAATAACTTGTGCGCTAGACACTACTAAGCTTAACACCTTTCGCGCACTTGCATAACGAAAAGAGGGGCATTACTCAGCAGGCAGCGGCAAAAAATTCCCGGGTATCTTCGTAAATATGCAGTGAAGTTCGTTACTATAGTAACCGCCCTGTGAATCACACTCGAGAATAAAACTCTAAACCCGAAAAGATAAAGAGTGAATAAAGGGAAAAATACCGACCTATTTTTGACAGCAAATGGAAAATTTCGAATGGGGGCATAAGGTATGCCTTCAAACGATTCCCACTTTCTTTTCACACACGTATATCTCTATTTATATAAACGTTAGCTTGTGTACATGCTTATATGTCTGTAAGGATAGGATCTACTTCTAAATTAACCGATACTTGTGAGTGTTGCAACACAGTTACAAGGCGTACGGGTGGGTAATGTGGGTAATATTTAGTTTTAGTTTTACGGAAACGGGGAAGTAGAATCTTAAATCCTTCGTGAAAAGTACGTATATCTTTTGGGGAAGTTAAATAGATATTTCACAACAATTTATAGAAATATCCTAACTTTCAGGGGGGGGGGCTTCTTTTCTTGTCTTTTTTGTAGTTATTAAAGACTTTTTTTTTGCAGGTTGTCAAGTGTATAATATGAACAAATCGTTTGAATATTAAGATATTTCAGGTTTGCATTAAATGTTATCCATATTCATTAAATAAAATTAAGATGCGATTATTTTTAATTTCTTAAGTCCCCTTAAGCTTAAAATTTTTATATATTTTCTAGAACCACATGTAACTGTTGTTAACTAAGATTTAAATAAGGATTCTATGCATAAGGTTTAATAGCAATATGTTAGTTTTAATCTTCGTAAAAGCATATAAGTCATGCAGAGAACTATTTATATCCTTCCTGAGACGGGTATTCTTCTGATATATATATATATATATATATATATATATATATATATATATATATATTTTTTTTTTTTTTTTTTTTTTTTTTTTTTTTTTTTTTTACAAAGGCATCACCACATTATCAAGGCCCAGAGGCCACTCAAGGATAAGGGTTAAAGAGTGTACAGTAGAAGTTGGTCAATATAGTAATCATTAGTAATGAAAATTTGGTAAATTTAATAACTTATATGGAACGGCTCATCAAGAACTTATTTACTTTAGACTTGAACAAAACCATATTGTAGTCAGCCGGAAAGCAGGAAAACGGAAGACAATTCCACAGGCGTGCAGTTCTAAGAAAGAAGCTTTGTTCATGGAATCTACGTTTAGGTTTAGGCACAGATAAAGAGTGGGGGAAATTATTGATAGTGTTTACAGCTAGACGAGTGTTTCTTGTGAAAGTTTGGCGAGGGGGGACCATAGATTGAAGCTCAGTTGAACACTTTCCATGAAAATAACGATACATCAGAGACAAACTCGCAACATCTCTTCTGTGAGATAGAGGTTGCAAGGAGGAGAAAAGGACATCTCCTACGAGGCTACGAAGTCTATTTTGAACTCTATCAAGGCAGGACAAGTTCTTTCTAGCAGCTCCTGCCCAGATGTGGCAACAGTATTCCATCCTTGGACGTACCTGGCTCTTATATAGATAGAGAATAGCATCAGCAGTGAGATATCTACTGGATCGATAGAAAGATCCCACCATTTTTCCAGCGGCCTTGGCAACAGATTTGATATACGTGTTCCATTTAAGATCAGGAGTAATGGTCAAGCCCAGAAGCTTGTCAAAACTTGAGGCCTCCTGAAGACGAGAGCCATTCATTTCAATTGATGACAAATGTGGATTAGAATGTTGATGATGTAAAGAGAGAAGCTTGGTTTTAGATGCATTAAAAGTAACCAGCCACTCCTTTCCCCATTGTACTACGTGCTCAAGATCAGAGGAGAGAGAATTGGAGAGAACTTGGTCGTTTACTGTCTTAGATGTGGTACCATAAATGGTAGTGTCGTCAGCATAAATGTCTACAAATGATGTAAGGATATGATTTGGAAGATCATTAATGTAGATCAGGAAAAGAGTTGGGCCCAGGATGGATCCCTGAGGGACACCGGCATTAATATTGTGAGCTTCTGATTTTTGCCCCTCAACTACTACTCTTATGAATCTATCAGAAAGAAATGATTTAATAATTGAGAAGACTTTTCCAGCTATACCATAGCTAGCGATCTTATGAAGTAAACCTTTATGCCATACCCTATCAAAGGCTTTAGATATGTCAAGAGCAATTGCCCTAGAAAGATTGCCACCGTCGAGAGATTTGCTAATCCTATGCGATATAACTGTAAGGACATCTGCTGTAGATCTAGCAGAACGGAAACCATATTGAGTGTCACTAAGAAGGTTATTTTTGTTGAGATGTTTGATTACTTCTGTATTTAATACAGATTCTAGCAACTTACTCATGACGCACAGGAGACTTATTGGCCTGTACTGAGAGGGGGATGAGCGATCACCTGAATTCTTAAATACAGGGCATACTGATGAGATTTTCCAGGGAGATGGGAAACTATTCTCCTTAAGACAACGTTTAAACAGTTTTGTAAGTATGGGCGCTAGTTCAGGTTGAAGTTTTTTGAGTACTATAATTGGAATACCATCAGGGCCAGTTGCTTTACTGGAATCAAGGTTTTTGATTAGCTTGGCAACATCACGTACAGATATACGTATATCACATAGCGTGTTTTCTGATACAAGAGGAAATATTGGGGGTTGGCGGTCTTGGTCGCAAAGGGTAGAATTAGCTGCAAAGTTCTTGACAAAGAGTTTGGCTTTGTCTGATGCTGACGAGATTACCTCAGATCCATTGATAATAGTTGGGATGGAGCACACTCTTCTGTTCAGGATTCTGTTTGCTATTTGCCAAAACTGGTGGGAACCAAGCCGCTGCTCAGCTACTTTGGACTTAACAGATTGAGCATACAACTCTCTTGCGTTCCTTATTACTTTCTTACAATGGTTGCTGGCAGTCCTGAAAACGGCTTTAGTTTCCATACATCTATTACGTTTGAAGCAGTGGAAAAAGTGATTTCTGTGCGCAATGGCAGCAGCACATTCTGGAGAGAACCATGGCTGGCTGTTAGGTTTTTGCTGAAATTTTTTAGAGGGTATGAAATGGTCAATACCTACAATTAACCATTCAGTTAGGTCTAATACTATAGAGGACACATCCTTTTTAAACATGGAATGCAGAGGTAGATCAGATATAAATGTACGGAAGCTATCCCAGTCAGCCTTAGTGTATCGATATACTGTACGATGAAGAGGTACGTCTGGGGACTTATTACATTTCATTTTTATCTTAATTGATACAACAGAGTGGTCGGAAGATCCAAGAGGCGACAGAACAGAAACTGAACATAGTTCAGGGCAAGTTGTGAGAAAAAGGTCTAGTAGGCTCGCATACTGGCCGTCATTATCGGGCACACGGGTAGGTTCCTGAACAATCTGAGTGAGGTCATAGGCAATGGAGAAATCATGACAGAACCTCCCCTCATCATCGGTCTTGTTTGAGTGGGTCAACCATTCGACGTTGTGAACATTGAAGTCTCCACATACGTGAATGTTAGCTGAAGGATAAGTAGAAAGGACTTGGTCAATTTTCTCAGATATGCTTTGAAAGATAGTAACTCCGCTGTTGTGGGGGCGATAGAGAGTAAATATAAATGCAGTAGTGTGAGCTAAAGCAACCCGGAAGCACATATAAGGTAAGTTAGGATCTTCCCTGGAGATGTCCCTCCCACATGGAAAGCTATCTTTAATATAGGCACATATTCCATGCCCATGGCGATCTTGGGGGTCAGATTTAGAAGTTAAGTTAGAGTATCCTGTAATTGCAAACTCATCAAGGGAAATAGCCTGTCCAATGCCAGTTTCACTTAAAAATAAAAGGTCTGGTTTAGTCTCCTGTAATTGGGTTTCAACCTCTGGAAGGTTAGAACGTAGACCCCTGATGTTGGAGAAGGAGACATGGTAGTAGGGGTCTACGTTGGAAGTTGGAGAACCGGGTTTAATCGTGTATTTTTTCTTGAAACTTGTCATGATGAAATTTTGGAATTTGTGGACTAGGTCGACAGATTTACTTAGAGCAGGACAGAGAGGGGAAACTAAGAGAGAAAAAGAAACGAAGAATTTTTTTTTTTTTTTTTTTTTTTTTTGTACCACATGATAAGGTAAAGCCGTAACAATTACCCACTAGTATGGCATCGAGAGGCCCCACAAGAAGCTACTGCATGGTCCAGATTCCATTCACCAAATGGCAATACAGCAGCCCCAGTACTTTGCACCTGCTGATAGGACAGCCTCCTTAGTGGTTAATCCAAGGTTCGGGTCCCTGACTATCAGGCGGATAACGTCAGCCCAGACAAAACGTTTACCTCCAGCACCCTTACTAGTGACATGGCTACAAGGATAGACATAGAAACAGAAAATTTCCACCAACTCTGCCAACTGTTCGCGCAAAAATACTGCCATCCTAGAAAACAGCTTTTTCTTCTCCCTTTGTCAGAAAAATCACTCATTTAAAAATGAGGACTGAGGGACAAATAAGAAGAAGCGAGAGTAACAGGAGCTGCCGATAACACATCCACAATGCGTTTTCTACTCTCCATTAAAAAAAAAAAAAAAAAAATATAAAAATTAAAAATAAAAAAAATAAAAAAAAATAACTATTAAGTATTGTACTTAATAAAAGTCCAACGGACCTGTTTAAGGGAAAGTATGGTGATAGATTCCCCTCCCACGAACTAAAAATGAGTACAATTAGGTAATCTATTTTTGCAATCATCTCGGTAGATAAATAAACATTTATGGACGAGAAAAAAAAAAAAAAAAAAAAAAAAAAAAAAAAAAAAAAATTAAAGCTAGCATTTAATACAACAGAAATACATAAATTAAATACTGAAATAAAATGTAGTTATTAATATTTGAATCTTAAAATAAAAAGTGCGAATTAATAGAGAAAATCACTTATCACAACAACGCATTCCGTCTCCAAACTAGTGAAGAATTTAACTTTTAATAGCGTTCAGAAGATTTTTTTTTTTTAAATTAACCGTTAAGAGAAAGCGTGATTTTATTCTGAACTTTAACTAATCACGTTTTAAGCAACTTATGATATAAAACAAAATCGGATGGGGGGGGGGGGTTCTTCCGAAGGTTAGTTGGTGACGTTATAAGTAATTGCGAGATAAGATGGGAGCCAGAAATTAGGGGTGGGGGACTGAAAATGATAATATAATGGATTGATTATACAATATTTAAGATCAACTTGGTAGATAAACATTTATGGACGAGAAAAAAAAAAAAAAAAAAAAAAAAAAAATTAAAGCTAGCATTTAATACAACAGAAATACATAAATTAAATACTGAAATAAAATGTAGTTATTAATATTTGAATCTTAAAATAAAAAGTGCGAATTAATAGAGAAAATCACTTATCACAACAACGCATTCCGTCTCCAAACTAGTGAAGAATTTAACTTTTAATAGCGTTCAGAAGATTTTTTTTTTTTAAATTAACCGTTAAGAGAAAGCGTGATTTTATTCTGAACTTTAACTAATCACGTTTTAAGCAACTTATGATATAAAACAAAATCGGATGGGGGGGGGGGGTTCTTCCGAAGGTTAGTTGGTGACGTTATAAGTAATTGCGAGATAAGATGGGAGCCAGAAATTAGGGGTGGGGGACTGAAAATGATAATATAATGGATTGATTATACAATATTTAAGATCAACTTGGTAGATAAACATTTATGGACGAGAAAAAAAAAAAAAAAAAAAAAAAAAAAATTAAAGCTAGCATTTAATACAACAGAAATACATAAATTAAATACTGAAATAAAATGTAGTTATTAATATTTGAATCTTAAAATAAAAAGTGCGAATTAATAGAGAAAATCACTTATCACAACAACGCATTCCGTCTCCAAACTAGTGAAGAATTTAACTTTTAATAGCGTTCAGAAGATTTTTTTTTTTTAAATTAACCGTTAAGAGAAAGCGTGATTTTATTCTGAACTTTAACTAATCACGTTTTAAGCAACTTATGATATAAAACAAAATCGGATGGGGGGGGGGGTTCTTCCGAAGGTTAGTTGGTGACGTTATAAGTAATTGCGAGATAAGATGGGAGCCAGAAATTAGGGGTGGGGGACTGAAAATGATAATATAATGGATTGATTATACAATATTTAAGATCAACTTGGTAGATAAACATTTATGGACGAGAAAAAAAAAAAAAAAAAAAAAAAAAAAATTAAAGCTAGCATTTAATACAACAGAAATACATAAATTAAATACTGAAATAAAATGTAGTTATTAATATTTGAATCTTAAAATAAAAAGTGCGAATTAATAGAGAAAATCACTTATCACAACAACGCATTCCGTCTCCAAACTAGTGAAGAATTTAACTTTTAATAGCGTTCAGAAGATTTTTTTTTTTTAAATTAACCGTTAAGAGAAAGCGTGATTTTATTCTGAACTTTAACTAATCACGTTTTAAGCAACTTATGATATAAAACAAAATCGGATGGGGGGGGGGGGGTTCTTCCGAAGGTTAGTTGGTGACGTTATAAGTAATTGCGAGATAAGATGGGAGCCAGAAATTAGGGGTGGGGGACTGAAAATGATAATATAATGGATTGATTATACAATATTTAAGATCAACTTGGTAGATAAACATTTATGGACGAGAAAAAAAAAAAAAAAAAAAAAAAAAAAATTAAAGCTAGCATTTAATACAACAGAAATACATAAATTAAATACTGAAATAAAATGTAGTTATTAATATTTGAATCTTAAAATAAAAAGTGCGAATTAATAGAGAAAATCACTTATCACAACAACGCATTCCGTCTCCAAACTAGTGAAGAATTTAACTTTTAATAGCGTTCAGAAGATTTTTTTTTTTTAAATTAACCGTTAAGAGAAAGCGTGATTTTATTCTGAACTTTAACTAATCACGTTTTAAGCAACTTATGATATAAAACAAAATCGGATGGGGGGGGGGTTCTTCCGAAGGTTAGTTGGTGACGTTATAAGTAATTGCGAGATAAGATGGGAGCCAGAAATTAGGGGTGGGGGACTGAAAATGATAATATAATGGATTGATTATACAATATTTAAGATCAACTTGGTAGATAAACATTTATGGACGAGAAAAAAAAAAAAAAAAAAAAAAAAAAAATTAAAGCTAGCATTTAATACAACAGAAATACATAAATTAAATACTGAAATAAAATGTAGTTATTAATATTTGAATCTTAAAATAAAAAGTGCGAATTAATAGAGAAAATCACTTATCACAACAACGCATTCCGTCTCCAAACTAGTGAAGAATTTAACTTTTAATAGCGTTCAGAAGATTTTTTTTTTTTAAATTAACCGTTAAGAGAAAGCGTGATT
This sequence comes from Euprymna scolopes, assembly GCF_053919585.1. Classification (NCBI taxonomy): domain Eukaryota; kingdom Metazoa; phylum Mollusca; class Cephalopoda; order Sepiida; family Sepiolidae; genus Euprymna; species Euprymna scolopes. The sequence continues at coordinate 86,045,372 of NC_136508.1, read as the reverse complement.
TTATTCTGAACTTTAACTAATCACGTTTTAAGCAACTTATGATATAAAACAAAATCGGATGGGGGGGGGGTTCTTCCGAAGGTTAGTTGGTGACGTTATAAGTAATTGCGAGATAAGATGGGAGCCAGAAATTAGGGGTGGGGGACTGAAAATGATAATATAATGGATTGATTATACAATATTTAAGATCAACTTGGTAGATAAACATTTATGGACGAGAAAAAAAAAAAAAAAAAAAAAAAAAAATTAAAGCTAGCATTTAATACAACAGAAATACATAAATTAAATACTGAAATAAAATGTAGTTATTAATATTTGAATCTTAAAATAAAAAGTGCGAATTAATAGAGAAAATCACTTATCACAACAACGCATTCCGTCTCCAAACTAGTGAAGAATTTAACTTTTAATAGCGTTCAGAAGATTTTTTTTTTTTAAATTAACCGTTAAGAGAAAGCGTGATTTTATTCTGAACTTTAACTAATCACGTTTTAAGCAACTTATGATATAAAACAAAATCGGATGGGGGGGGGGGTTCTTCCGAAGGTTAGTTGGTGACGTTATAAGTAATTGCGAGATAAGATGGGAGCCAGAAATTAGGGGTGGGGGACTGAAAATGATAATATAATGGATTGATTATACAATATTTAAGATCAACTTGGTAGATAAACATTTATGGACGAGAAAAAAAAAAAAAAAAAAAAAAAAAAATTAAAGCTAGCATTTAATACAACAGAAATACATAAATTAAATACTGAAATAAAATGTAGTTATTAATATTTGAATCTTAAAATAAAAAGTGCGAATTAATAGAGAAAATCACTTATCACAACAACGCATTCCGTCTCCAAACTAGTGAAGAATTTAACTTTTAATAGCGTTCAGAAGATTTTTTTTTTTTTAAATTAACCGTTAAGAGAAAGCGTGATTTTATTCTGAACTTTAACTAATCACGTTTTAAGCAACTTATGATATAAAACAAAATCGGATGGGGGGGGGGGTTCTTCCGAAGGTTAGTTGGTGACGTTATAAGTAATTGCGAGATAAGATGGGAGCCAGAAATTAGGGGTGGGGGACTGAAAATGATAATATAATGGATTGATTATACAATATTTAAGATCAACTTGGTAGATAAACATTTATGGACGAGAAAAAAAAAAAAAAAAAAAAAAAAAATTAAAGCTAGCATTTAATACAACAGAAATACATAAATTAAATACTGAAATAAAATGTAGTTATTAATATTTGAATCTTAAAATAAAAAGTGCGAATTAATAGAGAAAAATCACTTATCACAACAACGCATTCCGTCTCCAAACTAGTGAAGAATTTAACTTTTAATAGCGTTCAGAAGATTTTTTTTTTTAAATTAACCGTTAAGAGAAAGCGTGATTTTATTCTGAACTTTAACTAATCACGTTTTAAGCAACTTATGATATAAAACAAAATCGGATGGGGGGGGGGGTTCTTCCGAAGGTTAGTTGGTGACGTTATAAGTAATTGCGAGATAAGATGGGAGCCAGAAATTAGGGGTGGGGGACTGAAAATGATAATATAATGGATTGATTATACAATATTTAAGATCAACTTGGTAGATAAACATTTATGGACGAGAAAAAAAAAAAAAAAAAAAAAAAAAAATTAAAGCTAGCATTTAATACAACAGAAATACATAAATTAAATACTGAAATAAAATGTAGTTATTAATATTTGAATCTTAAAATAAAAAGTGCGAATTAATAGAGAAAAATCACTTATCACAACAACGCATTCCGTCTCCAAACTAGTGAAGAATTTAACTTTTAATAGCGTTCAGAAGATTTTTTTTTTTAAATTAACCGTTAAGAGAAAGCGTGATTTTATTCTGAACTTTAACTAATCACGTTTTAAGCAACTTATGATATAAAACAAAATCGGATGGGGGGGGGGTTCTTCCGAAGGTTAGTTGGTGACGTTATAAGTAATTGCGAGATAAGATGGGAGCCAGAAATTAGGGGTGGGGGACTGAAAATGATAATATAATGGATTGATTATACAATATTTAAGATCAACTTGGTAGATAAACATTTATGGACGAGAAAAAAAAAAAAAAAAAATTAAAGCTAGCATTTAATACAACAGAAATACATAAATTAAATACTGAAATAAAATGTAGTTATTAATATTTGAATCTTAAAATAAAAAGTGCGAATTAATAGAGAAAATCACTTATCACAACAACGCATTCCGTCTCCAAACTAGTGAAGAATTTAACTTTTAATAGCGTTCAGAAGATTTTTTTTTTTTAAATTAACCGTTAAGAGAAAGCGTGATTTTATTCTGAACTTTAACTAATCACGTTTTAAGCAACTTATGATATAAAACAAAATCGGATGGGGGGGGGGTTCTTCCGAAGGTTAGTTGGTGACGTTATAAGTAATTGCGAGATAAGATGGGAGCCAGAAATTAGGGGTGGGGGACTGAAAATGATAATATAATGGATTGATTATACAATATTTAAGATCAACTTGGTAGATAAACATTTATGGACGAGAAAAAAAAAAAAAAAAAAAAAAATTAAAGCTAGCATTTAATACAACAGAAATACATAAATTAAATACTGAAATAAAATGTAGTTATTAATATTTGAATCTTAAAATAAAAAGTGCGAATTAATAGAGAAAATCACTTATCACAACAACGCATTCCGTCTCCAAACTAGTGAAGAATTTAACTTTTAATAGCGTTCAGAAGATTTTTTTTTTTAAATTAACCGTTAAGAGAAAGCGTGATTTTATTCTGAACTTTAACTAATCACGTTTTAAGCAACTTATGATATAAAACAAAATCGGATGGGGGGGGTTCTTCCGAAGGTTAGTTGGTGACGTTATAAGTAATTGCGAGATAAGATGGGAGCCAGAAATTAGGGGTGGGGGACTGAAAATGATAATATAATGGATTGATTATACAATATTTAAGATCAACTTGGTAGATAAACATTTATGGACGAGAAAAAAAAAAAAAAAAAAAAAAATTAAAGCTAGCATTTAATACAACAGAAATACATAAATTAAATACTGAAATAAAATGTAGTTATTAATATTTGAATCTTAAAATAAAAAGTGCGAATTAATAGAGAAAATCACTTATCACAACAACGCATTCCGTCTCCAAACTAGTGAAGAATTTAACTTTTAATAGCGTTCAGAAGATTTTTTTTTTTTAAATTAACCGTTAAGAGAAAGCGTGATTTTATTCTGAACTTTAACTAATCACGTTTTAAGCAACTTATGATATAAAACAAAATCGGATGGGGGGGGGGTTCTTCCGAAGGTTAGTTGGTGACGTTATAAGTAATTGCGAGATAAGATGGGAGCCAGAAATTAGGGGTGGGGGACTGAAAATGATAATATAATGGATTGATTATACAATATTTAAGATCAACTTGGTAGATAAACATTTATGGACGAGAAAAAAAAAAAAAAAAAAAAAAAAAAATTAAAGCTAGCATTTAATACAACAGAAATACATAAATTAAATACTGAAATAAAATGTAGTTATTAATATTTGAATCTTAAAATAAAAAGTGCGAATTAATAGAGAAAATCACTTATCACAACAACGCATTCCGTCTCCAAACTAGTGAAGAATTTAACTTTTAATAGCGTTCAGAAGATTTTTTTTTTTTAAATTAACCGTTAAGAGAAAGCGTGATTTTATTCTGAACTTTAACTAATCACGTTTTAAGCAACTTATGATATAAAACAAAATCGGATGGGGGGGGGGGTTCTTCCGAAGGTTAGTTGGTGACGTTATAAGTAATTGCGAGATAAGATGGGAGCCAGAAATTAGGGGTGGGGGACTGAAAATGATAATATAATGGATTGATTATACAATATTTAAGATCAACTTGGTAGATAAACATTTATGGACGAGAAAAAAAAAAAAAAAAAAAAAAAAAAATTAAAGCTAGCATTTAATACAACAGAAATACATAAATTAAATACTGAAATAAAATGTAGTTATTAATATTTGAATCTTAAAATAAAAAGTGCGAATTAATAGAGAAAATCACTTATCACAACAACGCATTCCGTCTCCAAACTAGTGAAGAATTTAACTTTTAATAGCGTTCAGAAGATTTTTTTTTTTTAAATTAACCGTTAAGAGAAAGCGTGATTTTATTCTGAACTTTAACTAATCACGTTTTAAGCAACTTATGATATAAAACAAAATCGGATGGGGGGGGGGGTTCTTCCGAAGGTTAGTTGGTGACGTTATAAGTAATTGCGAGATAAGATGGGAGCCAGAAATTAGGGGTGGGGGACTGAAAATGATAATATAATGGATTGATTATACAATATTTAAGATCAACTTGGTAGATAAACATTTATGGACGAGAAAAAAAAAAAAAAAAAAAAAAAAAAAATTAAAGCTAGCATTTAATACAACAGAAATACATAAATTAAATACTGAAATAAAATGTAGTTATTAATATTTGAATCTTAAAATAAAAAGTGCGAATTAATAGAGAAAATCACTTATCACAACAACGCATTCCGTCTCCAAACTAGTGAAGAATTTAACTTTTAATAGCGTTCAGAAGATTTTTTTTTTTTAAATTAACCGTTAAGAGAAAGCGTGATTTTATTCTGAACTTTAACTAATCACGTTTTAAGCAACTTATGATATAAAACAAAATCGGATGGGGGGGGGGGGTTCTTCCGAAGGTTAGTTGGTGACGTTATAAGTAATTGCGAGATAAGATGGGAGCCAGAAATTAGGGGTGGGGGACTGAAAATGATAATATAATGGATTGATTATACAATATTTAAGATCAACTTGGTAGATAAACATTTATGGACGAGAAAAAAAAAAAAAAAAAAAAAAAAAAAATTAAAGCTAGCATTTAATACAACAGAAATACATAAATTAAATACTGAAATAAAATGTAGTTATTAATATTTGAATCTTAAAATAAAAAGTGCGAATTAATAGAGAAAATCACTTATCACAACAACGCATTCCGTCTCCAAACTAGTGAAGAATTTAACTTTTAATAGCGTTCAGAAGATTTTTTTTTTTTAAATTAACCGTTAAGAGAAAGCGTGATTTTATTCTGAACTTTAACTAATCACGTTTTAAGCAACTTATGATATAAAACAAAATCGGATGGGGGGGGGGGGTTCTTCCGAAGGTTAGTTGGTGACGTTATAAGTAATTGCGAGATAAGATGGGAGCCAGAAATTAGGGGTGGGGGACTGAAAATGATAATATAATGGATTGATTATACAATATTTAAGATCAACTTGGTAGATAAACATTTATGGACGAGAAAAAAAAAAAAAAAAAAAAAAAAAAATTAAAGCTAGCATTTAATACAACAGAAATACATAAATTAAATACTGAAATAAAATGTAGTTATTAATATTTGAATCTTAAAATAAAAAGTGCGAATTAATAGAGAAAATCACTTATCACAACAACGCATTCCGTCTCCAAACTAGTGAAGAATTTAACTTTTAATAGCGTTCAGAAGATTTTTTTTTTTTAAATTAACCGTTAAGAGAAAGCGTGATTTTATTCTGAACTTTAACTAATCACGTTTTAAGCAACTTATGATATAAAACAAAATCGGATGGGGGGGGGGTTCTTCCGAAGGTTAGTTGGTGACGTTATAAGTAATTGCGAGATAAGATGGGAGCCAGAAATTAGGGGTGGGGGACTGAAAATGATAATATAATGGATTGATTATACAATATTTAAGATCAACTTGGTAGATAAACATTTATGGACGAGAAAAAAAAAAAAAAAAAAAAAAAAAAATTAAAGCTAGCATTTAATACAACAGAAATACATAAATTAAATACTGAAATAAAATGTAGTTATTAATATTTGAATCTTAAAATAAAAAGTGCGAATTAATAGAGAAAATCACTTATCACAACAACGCATTCCGTCTCCAAACTAGTGAAGAATTTAACTTTTAATAGCGTTCAGAAGATTTTTTTTTTTTAAATTAACCGTTAAGAGAAAGCGTGATTTTATTCTGAACTTTAACTAATCACGTTTTAAGCAACTTATGATATAAAACAAAATCGGATGGGGGGGGGGGGTTCTTCCGAAGGTTAGTTGGTGACGTTATAAGTAATTGCGAGATAAGATGGGAGCCAGAAATTAGGGGTGGGGGACTGAAAATGATAATATAATGGATTGATTATACAATATTTAAGATCAACTTGGTAGATAAACATTTATGGACGAGAAAAAAAAAAAAAAAAAAAAAAAAAAAAAAAAATTAAAGCTAGCATTTAGAAATACATAAATTAAATACTGAAATAAAATGTAGTTATTAATATTTGAATCTTAAAATAAAAAGTGCGAATTAATAGAGAAAATCACTTATCACAACAACGCATTCCGTCTCCAAACTAGTGAAGAATTTAACTTTTAATAGCGTTCAGAAGATTTTTTTTTTTTAAATTAACCGTTAAGAGAAAGCGTGATTTTATTCTGAACTTTAACTAATCACGTTTTAAGCAACTTATGATATAAAACAAAATCGGATGGGGGGGGGGTTCTTCCGAAGGTTAGTTGGTGACGTTATAAGTAATTGCGAGATAAGATGGGAGCCAGAAATTAGGGGTGGGGGACTGAAAATGATAATATAATGGATTGATTATACAATATTTAAGATCAACTTGGTAGATAAACATTTATGGACGAGAAAAAAAAAAAAAAAAAAAAAAAAAATTAAAGCTAGCATTTAATACAACAGAAATACATAAATTAAATACTGAAATAAAATGTAGTTATTAATATTTGAATCTTAAAATAAAAAGTGCGAATTAATAGAGAAAATCACTTATCACAACAACGCATTCCGTCTCCAAACTAGTGAAGAATTTAACTTTTAATAGCGTTCAGAAGATTTTTTTTTTTTTAAATTAACCGTTAAGAGAAAGCGTGATTTTATTCTGAACTTTAACTAATCACGTTTTAAGCAACTTATGATATAAAACAAAATCGGATGGGGGGGGGGTTCTTCCGAAGGTTAGTTGGTGACGTTATAAGTAATTGCGAGATAAGATGGGAGCCAGAAATTAGGGGTGGGGGACTGAAAATGATAATATAATGGATTGATTATACAATATTTAAGATCAACTTGGTAGATAAACATTTATGGACGAGAAAAAAAAAAAAAAAAAAAAAAAAAAAATTAAAGCTAGCATTTAATACAACAGAAATACATAAATTAAATACTGAAATAAAATGTAGTTATTAATATTTGAATCTTAAAATAAAAAGTGCGAATTAATAGAGAAAAATCACTTATCACAACAACGCATTCCGTCTCCAAACTAGTGAAGAATTTAACTTTTAATAGCGTTCAGAAGATTTTTTTTTTTAAATTAACCGTTAAGAGAAAGCGTGATTTTATTCTGAACTTTAACTAATCACGTTTTAAGCAACTTATGATATAAAACAAAATCGGATGGGGGGGGGGTTCTTCCGAAGGTTAGTTGGTGACGTTATAAGTAATTGCGAGATAAGATGGGAGCCAGAAATTAGGGGTGGGGGACTGAAAATGATAATATAATGGATTGATTATACAATATTTAAGATCAACTTGGTAGATAAACATTTATGGACGAGAAAAAAAAAAAAAAAAAAAAAAAATTAAAGCTAGCATTTAATACAACAGAAATACATAAATTAAATACTGAAATAAAATGTAGTTATTAATATTTGAATCTTAAAATAAAAAGTGCGAATTAATAGAGAAAATCACTTATCACAACAACGCATTCCGTCTCCAAACTAGTGAAGAATTTAACTTTTAATAGCGTTCAGAAGATTTTTTTTTTTTAAATTAACCGTTAAGAGAAAGCGTGATTTTATTCTGAACTTTAACTAATCACGTTTTAAGCAACTTATGATATAAAACAAAATCGGATGGGGGGGGGGGTTCTTCCGAAGGTTAGTTGGTGACGTTATAAGTAATTGCGAGATAAGATGGGAGCCAGAAATTAGGGGTGGGGGACTGAAAATGATAATATAATGGATTGATTATACAATATTTAAGATCAACTTGGTAGATAAACATTTATGGACGAGAAAAAAAAAAAAAAAAAAAAAAAATTAAAGCTAGCATTTAATACAACAGAAATACATAAATTAAATACTGAAATAAAATGTAGTTATTAATATTTGAATCTTAAAATAAAAAGTGCGAATTAATAGAGAAAATCACTTATCACAACAACGCATTCCGTCTCCAAACTAGTGAAGAATTTAACTTTTAATAGCGTTCAGAAGATTTTTTTTTTTAAATTAACCGTTAAGAGAAAGCGTGATTTTATTCTGAACTTTAACTAATCACGTTTTAAGCAACTTATGATATAAAACAAAATCGGATGGGGGGGGGGTTCTTCCGAAGGTTAGTTGGTGACGTTATAAGTAATTGCGAGATAAGATGGGAGCCAGAAATTAGGGGTGGGGGACTGAAAATGATAATATAATGGATTGATTATACAATATTTAAGATCAACTTGGTAGATAAACATTTATGGACGAGAAAAAAAAAAAAAAAAAAAATTAAAGCTAGCATTTAATACAACAGAAATACATAAATTAAATACTGAAATAAAATGTAGTTATTAATATTTGAATCTTAAAATAAAAAGTGCGAATTAATAGAGAAAATCACTTATCACAACAACGCATTCCGTCTCCAAACTAGTGAAGAATTTAACTTTTAATAGCGTTCAGAAGATTTTTTTTTTTAAATTAACCGTTAAGAGAAAGCGTGATTTTATTCTGAACTTTAACTAATCACGTTTTAAGCAACTTACGATATAAAACAAAATCGGATGGGGGGGGGGGTTCTTCCGAAGGTTAGTTGGTGACGTTATAAGTAATTGCGAGATAAGATGGGAGCCAGAAATTAGGGGTGGGGGACTGAAAATGATAATATAATGGATTGATTATACAATATTTAAGATCAACTTGGTAGATAAACATTTATGGACGAGAAAAAAAAAAAAAAAAAAAATTAAAGCTAGCATTTAATACAACAGAAATACATAAATTAAATACTGAAATAAAATGTAGTTATTAATATTTGAATCTTAAAATAAAAAGTGCGAATTAATAGAGAAAATCACTTATCACAACAACGCATTCCGTCTCCAAACTAGTGAAGAATTTAACTTTTAATAGCGTTCAGAAGATTTTTTTTTTTAAATTAACCGTTAAGAGAAAGCGTGATTTTATTCTGAACTTTAACTAATCACGTTTTAAGCAACTTATGATATAAAACAAAATCGGATGGGGGGGGGGGTTCTTCCGAAGGTTAGTTGGTGACGTTATAAGTAATTGCGAGATAAGATGGGAGCCAGAAATTAGGGGTGGGGGACTGAAAATGATAATATAATGGATTGATTATACAATATTTAAGATCAACTTGGTAGATAAACATTTATGGACGAGAAAAAAAAAAAAAAAAAAAATTAAAGCTAGCATTTAATACAACAGAAATACATAAATTAAATACTGAAATAAAATGTAGTTATTAATATTTGAATCTTAAAATAAAAAGTGCGAATTAATAGAGAAAATCACTTATCACAACAACGCATTCCGTCTCCAAACTAGTGAAGAATTTAACTTTTAATAGCGTTCAGAAGATTTTTTTTTTTAAATTAACCGTTAAGAGAAAGCGTGATTTTATTCTGAACTTTAACTAATCACGTTTTAAGCAACTTATGATATAAAACAAAATCGGATGGGGGGGGGGTTCTTCCGAAGGTTAGTTGGTGACGTTATAAGTAATTGCGAGATAAGATGGGAGCCAGAAATTAGGGGTGGGGGACTGAAAATGATAATATAATGGATTGATTATACAATATTTAAGATCAACTTGGTAGATAAACATTTATGGACGAGAAAAAAAAAAAAAAAAAAAAAATTAAAGCTAGCATTTAATACAACAGAAATACATAAATTAAATACTGAAATAAAATGTAGTTATTAATATTTGAATCTTAAAATAAAAAGTGCGAATTAATAGAGAAAATCACTTATCACAACAACGCATTCCGTCTCCAAACTAGTGAAGAATTTAACTTTTAATAGCGTTCAGAAGATTTTTTTTTTTAAATTAACCGTTAAGAGAAAGCGTGATTTTATTCTGAACTTTAACTAATCACGTTTTAAGCAACTTATGATATAAAACAAAATCGGATGGGGGGGGGGTTCTTCCGAAGGTTAGTTGGTGACGTTATAAGTAATTGCGAGATAAGATGGGAGCCAGAAATTAGGGGTGGGGGACTGAAAATGATAATATAATGGATTGATTATACAATATTTAAGATCAACTTGGTAGATAAACATTTATGGACGAGAAAAAAAAAAAAAAAAAAAAAAATTAAAGCTAGCATTTAATACAACAGAAATACATAAATTAAATACTGAAATAAAATGTAGTTATTAATATTTGAATCTTAAAATAAAAAGTGCGAATTAATAGAGAAAATCACTTATCACAACAACGCATTCCGTCTCCAAACTAGTGAAGAATTTAACTTTTAATAGCGTTCAGAAGATTTTTTTTTTTTAAATTAACCGTTAAGAGAAAGCGTGATTTTATTCTGAACTTTAACTAATCACGTTTTAAGCAACTTATGATATAAAACAAAATCGGATGGGGGGGGGGGTTCTTCCGAAGGTTAGTTGGTGACGTTATAAGTAATTGCGAGATAAGATGGGAGCCAGAAATTAGGGGTGGGGGACTGAAAATGATAATATAATGGATTGATTATACAATATTTAAGATCAACTTGGTAGATAAACATTTATGGACGAGAAAAAAAAAAAAAAAAAAAAAAATTAAAGCTAGCATTTAATACAACAGAAATACATAAATTAAATACTGAAATAAAATGTAGTTATTAATATTTGAATCTTAAAATAAAAAGTGCGAATTAATAGAGAAAATCACTTATCACAACAACGCATTCCGTCTCCAAACTAGTGAAGAATTTAACTTTTAATAGCGTTCAGAAGATTTTTTTTTTTTAAATTAACCGTTAAGAGAAAGCGTGATTTTATTCTGAACTTTAACTAATCACGTTTTAAGCAACTTATGATATAAAACAAAATCGGATGGGGGGGGGGTTCTTCCGAAGGTTAGTTGGTGACGTTATAAGTAATTGCGAGATAAGATGGGAGCCAGAAATTAGGGGTGGGGGACTGAAAATGATAATATAATGGATTGATTATACAATATTTAAGATCAACTTGGTAGATAAACATTTATGGACGAGAAAAAAAAAAAAAAAAAAAAAAAATTAAAGCTAGCATTTAATACAACAGAAATACATAAATTAAATACTGAAATAAAATGTAGTTATTAATATTTGAATCTTAAAATAAAAAGTGCGAATTAATAGAGAAAATCACTTATCACAACAACGCATTCCGTCTCCAAACTAGTGAAGAATTTAACTTTTAATAGCGTTCAGAAGATTTTTTTTTTTTAAATTAACCGTTAAGAGAAAGCGTGATTTTATTCTGAACTTTAACTAATCACGTTTTAAGCAACTTATGATATAAACAAAATCGGATGGGGGGGGGGTTCTTCCGAAGGTTAGTTGGTGACGTTATAAGTAATTGCGAGATAAGATGGGAGCCAGAAATTAGGGGTGGGGGACTGAAAATGATAATATAATGGATTGATTATACAATATTTAAGATCAACTTGGTAGATAAACATTTATGGACGAGAAAAAAAAAAAAAAAAATTAAAGCTAGCATTTAATACAACAGAAATACATAAATTAAATACTGAAATAAAATGTAGTTATTAATATTTGAATCTTAAAATAAAAAGTGCGAATTAATAGAGAAAATCACTTATCACAACAACGCATTCCGTCTCCAAACTAGTGAAGAATTTAACTTTTAATAGCGTTCAGAAGATTTTTTTTTTTTAAATTAACCGTTAAGAGAAAGCGTGATTTTATTCTGAACTTTAACTAATCACGTTTTAAGCAACTTATGATATAAAACAAAATCGGATGGGGGGGGGGGTTCTTCCGAAGGTTAGTTGGTGACGTTATAAGTAATTGCGAGATAAGATGGGAGCCAGAAATTAGGGGTGGGGGACTGAAAATGATAATATAATGGATTGATTATACAATATTTAAGATCAACTTGGTAGATAAACATTTATGGACGAGAAAAAAAAAAAAAAAAAAAAAAAAAATTAAAGCTAGCATTTAATACAACAGAAATACATAAATTAAATACTGAAATAAAATGTAGTTATTAATATTTGAATCTTAAAATAAAAAGTGCGAATTAATAGAGAAAATCACTTATCACAACAACGCATTCCGTCTCCAAACTAGTGAAGAATTTAACTTTTAATAGCGTTCAGAAGATTTTTTTTTTTTTAAATTAACCGTTAAGAGAAAGCGTGATTTTATTCTGAACTTTAACTAATCACGTTTTAAGCAACTTATGATATAAAACAAAATCGGATGGGGGGGGGGTTCTTCCGAAGGTTAGTTGGTGACGTTATAAGTAATTGCGAGATAAGATGGGAGCCAGAAATTAGGGGTGGGGGACTGAAAATGATAATATAATGGATTGATTATACAATATTTAAGATCAACTTGGTAGATAAACATTTATGGACGAGAAAAAAAAAAAAAAAAAAAAAAAAATTAAAGCTAGCATTTAATACAACAGAAATACATAAATTAAATACTGAAATAAAATGTAGTTATTAATATTTGAATCTTAAAATAAAAAGTGCGAATTAATAGAGAAAAATCACTTATCACAACAACGCATTCCGTCTCCAAACTAGTGAAGAATTTAACTTTTAATAGCGTTCAGAAGATTTTTTTTTTTAAATTAACCGTTAAGAGAAAGCGTGATTTTATTCTGAACTTTAACTAATCACGTTTTAAGCAACTTATGATATAAAACAAAATCGGATGGGGGGGGGGTTCTTCCGAAGGTTAGTTGGTGACGTTATAAGTAATTGCGAGATAAGATGGGAGCCAGAAATTAGGGGTGGGGGACTGAAAATGATAATATAATGGATTGATTATACAATATTTAAGATCAACTTGGTAGATAAACATTTATGGACGAGAAAAAAAAAAAAAAAAAAAAAAATTAAAGCTAGCATTTAATACAACAGAAATACATAAATTAAATACTGAAATAAAATGTAGTTATTAATATTTGAATCTTAAAATAAAAAGTGCGAATTAATAGAGAAAATCACTTATCACAACAACGCATTCCGTCTCCAAACTAGTGAAGAATTTAACTTTTAATAGCGTTCAGAAGATTTTTTTTTTTTAAATTAACCGTTAAGAGAAAGCGTGATTTTATTCTGAACTTTAACTAATCACGTTTTAAGCAACTTATGATATAAAACAAAATCGGATGGGGGGGGGGTTCTTCCGAAGGTTAGTTGGTGACGTTATAAGTAATTGCGAGATAAGATGGGAGCCAGAAATTAGGGGTGGGGGACTGAAAATGATAATATAATGGATTGATTATACAATATTTAAGATCAACTTGGTAGATAAACATTTATGGACGAGAAAAAAAAAAAAAAAAAAAAAAAAAAAATTAAAGCTAGCATTTAATACAACAGAAATACATAAATTAAATACTGAAATAAAATGTAGTTATTAATATTTGAATCTTAAAATAAAAAGTGCGAATTAATAGAGAAAATCACTTATCACAACAACGCATTCCGTCTCCAAACTAGTGAAGAATTTAACTTTTAATAGCGTTCAGAAGATTTTTTTTTTTTAAATTAACCGTTAAGAGAAAGCGTGATTTTATTCTGAACTTTAACTAATCACGTTTTAAGCAACTTATGATATAAAACAAAATCGGATGGGGGGGGGTTCTTCCGAAGGTTAGTTGGTGACGTTATAAGTAATTGCGAGATAAGATGGGAGCCAGAAATTAGGGGTGGGGGACTGAAAATGATAATATAATGGATTGATTATACAATATTTAAGATCAACTTGGTAGATAAACATTTATGGACGAGAAAAAAAAAAAAAAAAAAAAAAAAATTAAAGCTAGCATTTAATACAACAGAAATACATAAATTAAATACTGAAATAAAATGTAGTTATTAATATTTGAATCTTAAAATAAAAAGTGCGAATTAATAGAGAAAATCACTTATCACAACAACGCATTCCGTCTCCAAACTAGTGAAGAATTTAACTTTTAATAGCGTTCAGAAGATTTTTTTTTTTTTAAATTAACCGTTAAGAGAAAGCGTGATTTTATTCTGAACTTTAACTAATCACGTTTTAAGCAACTTATGATATAAAACAAAATCGGATGGGGGGGGGGGTTCTTCCGAAGGTTAGTTGGTGACGTTATAAGTAATTGCGAGATAAGATGGGAGCCAGAAATTAGGGGTGGGGGACTGAAAATGATAATATAATGGATTGATTATACAATATTTAAGATCAACTTGGTAGATAAATATTTATGGACGAGAAAAAAAAAAAAAAAAAAAAAAAAAATTAAAGCTAGCATTTAATACAACAGAAATACATAAATTAAATACTGAAATAAAATGTAGTTATTAATATTTGAATCTTAAAATAAAAAGTGCGAATTAATAGAGAAAAATCACTTATCACAACAACGCATTCCGTCTCCAAACTAGTGAAGAATTTAACTTTTAATAGCGTTCAGAAGATTTTTTTTTTTAAATTAACCGTTAAGAGAAAGCGTGATTTTATTCTGAACTTTAACTAATCACGTTTTAAGCAACTTATGATATAAAACAAAATCGGATGGGGGGGGGGGTTCTTCCGAAGGTTAGTTGGTGACGTTATAAGTAATTGCGAGATAAGATGGGAGCCAGAAATTAGGGGTGGGGGACTGAAAATGATAATATAATGGATTGATTATACAATATTTAAGATCAACTTGGTAGATAAACATTTATGGACGAGAAAAAAAAAAAAAAAAAAAAAAATTAAAGCTAGCATTTAATACAACAGAAATACATAAATTAAATACTGAAATAAAATGTAGTTATTAATATTTGAATCTTAAAATAAAAAGTGCGAATTAATAGAGAAAATCACTTATCACAACAACGCATTCCGTCTCCAAACTAGTGAAGAATTTAACTTTTAATAGCGTTCAGAAGATTTTTTTTTTTTAAATTAACCGTTAAGAGAAAGCGTGATTTTATTCTGAACTTTAACTAATCACGTTTTAAGCAACTTACGATATAAAACAAAATCGGATGGGGGGGGGTTCTTCCGAAGGTTAGTTGGTGACGTTATAAGTAATTGCGAGATAAGATGGGAGCCAGAAATTAGGGGTGGGGGACTGAAAATGATAATATAATGGATTGATTATACAATATTTAAGATCAACTTGGTAGATAAACATTTATGGACGAGAAAAAAAAAAAAAAAAAAAAATTAAAGCTAGCATTTAATACAACAGAAATACATAAATTAAATACTGAAATAAAATGTAGTTATTAATATTTGAATCTTAAAATAAAAAGTGCGAATTAATAGAGAAAATCACTTATCACAACAACGCATTCCGTCTCCAAACTAGTGAAGAATTTAACTTTTAATAGCGTTCAGAAGATTTTTTTTTTAAATTAACCGTTAAGAGAAAGCGTGATTTTATTCTGAACTTTAACTAATCACGTTTTAAGCAACTTATGATATAAAACAAAATCGGATGGGGGGGGGTTCTTCCGAAGGTTAGTTGGTGACGTTATAAGTAATTGCGAGATAAGATGGGAGCCAGAAATTAGGGGTGGGGGACTGAAAATGATAATATAATGGATTGATTATACAATATTTAAGATCAACTTGGTAGATAAACATTTATGGACGAGAAAAAAAAAAAAAAAAAATTAAAGCTAGCATTTAATACAACAGAAATACATAAATTAAATACTGAAATAAAATGTAGTTATTAATATTTGAATCTTAAAATAAAAAGTGCGAATTAATAGAGAAAATCACTTATCACAACAACGCATTCCGTCTCCAAACTAGTGAAGAATTTAACTTTTAATAGCGTTCAGAAGATTTTTTTTTTTAAATTAACCGTTAAGAGAAAGCGTGATTTTATTCTGAACTTTAACTAATCACGTTTTAAGCAACTTATGATATAAAACAAAATCGGATGGGGGGGGGGGGTTCTTCCGAAGGTTAGTTGGTGACGTTATAAGTAATTGCGAGATAAGATGGGAGCCAGAAATTAGGGGTGGGGGACTGAAAATGATAATATAATGGATTGATTATACAATATTTAAGATCAACTTGGTAGATAAACATTTATGGACGAGAAAAAAAAAAAAAAAAAAAAATTAAAGCTAGCATTTAATACAACAGAAATACATAAATTAAATACTGAAATAAAATGTAGTTATTAATATTTGAATCTTAAAATAAAAAGTGCGAATTAATAGAGAAAATCACTTATCACAACAACGCATTCCGTCTCCAAACTAGTGAAGAATTTAACTTTTAATAGCGTTCAGAAGATTTTTTTTTTTAAATTAACCGTTAAGAGAAAGCGTGGTTTTATTCTGAACTTTAACTAATCACGTTTTAAGCAACTTATGATATAAAACAAAATCGGATGGGGGGGGGGGTTCTTCCGAAGGTTAGTTGGTGACGTTATAAGTAATTGCGAGATAAGATGGGAGCCAGAAATTAGGGGTGGGGGACTGAAAATGATAATATAATGGATTGATTATACAATATTTAAGATCAACTTGGTAGATAAACATTTATGGACGAGAAAAAAAAAAAAAAAAAAAAAAATTAAAGCTAGCATTTAATACAACAGAAATACATAAATTAAATACTGAAATAAAATGTAGTTATTAATATTTGAATCTTAAAATAAAAAGTGCGAATTAATAGAGAAAATCACTTATCACAACAACGCATTCCGTCTCCAAACTAGTGAAGAATTTAACTTTTAATAGCGTTCAGAAGATTTTTTTTTTTTAAATTAACCGTTAAGAGAAAGCGTGATTTTATTCTGAACTTTAACTAATCACGTTTTAAGCAACTTATGATATAAAACAAAATCGGATGGGGGGGGGGTTCTTCCGAAGGTTAGTTGGTGACGTTATAAGTAATTGCGAGATAAGATGGGAGCCAGAAATTAGGGGTGGGGGACTGAAAATGATAATATAATGGATTGATTATACAATATTTAAGATCAACTTGGTAGATAAACATTTATGGACGAGAAAAAAAAAAAAAAAAAAAAAAATTAAAGCTAGCATTTAATACAACAGAAATACATAAATTAAATACTGAAATAAAATGTAGTTATTAATATTTGAATCTTAAAATAAAAAGTGCGAATTAATAGAGAAAATCACTTATCACAACAACGCATTCCGTCTCCAAACTAGTGAAGAATTTAACTTTTAATAGCGTTCAGAAGATTTTTTTTTTTTTAATTAACCGTTAAGAGAAAGCGTGATTTTATTCTGAACTTTAACTAATCACGTTTTAAGCAACTTATGATATAAAACAAAATCGGATGGGGGGGGGGGTTCTTCCGAAGGTTAGTTGGTGACGTTATAAGTAATTGCGAGATAAGATGGGAGCCAGAAATTGGGGTGGGGGACTGAAAATGATAATATAATGGATTGATTATACAATATTTAAGATCAACTTGGTAGATAAACATTTATGGACGAGAAAAAAAAAAAAAAAAAAAAAAATTAAAGCTAGCATTTAATACAACAGAAATACATAAATTAAATACTGAAATAAAATGTAGTTATTAATATTTGAATCTTAAAATAAAAAGTGCGAATTAATAGAGAAAATCACTTATCACAACAACGCATTCCGTCTCCAAACTAGTGAAGAATTTAACTTTTAATAGCGTTCAGAAGATTTTTTTTTTTTAAATTAACCGTTAAGAGAAAGCGTGATTTTATTCTGAACTTTAACTAATCACGTTTTAAGCAACTTATGATATAAAACAAAATCGGATGGGGGGGGGGGTTCTTCCGAAGGTTAGTTGGTGACGTTATAAGTAATTGCGAGATAAGATGGGAGCCAGAAATTAGGGGTGGGGGACTGAAAATGATAATATAATGGATTGATTATACAATATTTAAGATCAACTTGGTAGATAAACATTTATGGACGAGAAAAAAAAAAAAAAAAAAAATTAAAGCTAGCATTTAATACAACAGAAATACATAAATTAAATACTGAAATAAAATGTAGTTATTAATATTTGAATCTTAAAATAAAAAGTGCGAATTAATAGAGAAAATCACTTATCACAACAACGCATTCCGTCTCCAAACTAGTGAAGAATTTAACTTTTAATAGCGTTCAGAAGATTTTTTTTTTTTAAATTAACCGTTAAGAGAAAGCGTGATTTTATTCTGAACTTTAACTAATCACGTTTTAAGCAACTTATGATATAAAACAAAATCGGATGGGGGGGGGTTCTTCCGAAGGTTAGTTGGTGACGTTATAAGTAATTGCGAGATAAGATGGGAGCCAGAAATTAGGGGTGGGGGACTGAAAATGATAATATAATGGATTGATTATACAATATTTAAGATCAACTTGGTAGATAAACATTTATGGACGAGAAAAAAAAAAAAAAAAAATTAAAGCTAGCATTTAATACAACAGAAATACATAAATTAAATACTGAAATAAAATGTAGTTATTAATATTTGAATCTTAAAATAAAAAGTGCGAATTAATAGAGAAAATCACTTATCACAACAACGCATTCCGTCTCCAAACTAGTGAAGAATTTAACTTTTAATAGCGTTCAGAAGATTTTTTTTTTTAAATTAACCGTTAAGAGAAAGCGTGATTTTATTCTGAACTTTAACTAATCACGTTTTAAGCAACTTACGATATAAAACAAAATCGGATGGGGGGGGTTCTTCCGAAGGTTAGTTGGTGACGTTATAAGTAATTGCGAGATAAGATGGGAGCCAGAAATTAGGGGTGGGGGACTGAAAATGATAATATAATGGATTGATTATACAATATTTAAGATCAACTTGGTAGATAAACATTTATGGACGAGAAAAAAAAAAAAAAAAAAATTAAAGCTAGCATTTAATACAACAGAAATACATAAATTAAATACTGAAATAAAATGTAGTTATTAATATTTGAATCTTAAAATAAAAAGTGCGAATTAATAGAGAAAATCACTTATCACAACAACGCATTCCGTCTCCAAACTAGTGAAGAATTTAACTTTTAATAGCGTTCAGAAGATTTTTTTTTTAAATTAACCGTTAAGAGAAAGCGTGATTTTATTCTGAACTTTAACTAATCACGTTTTAAGCAACTTATGATATAAAACAAAATCGGATGGGGGGGGGTTCTTCCGAAGGTTAGTTGGTGACGTTATAAGTAATTGCGAGATAAGATGGGAGCCAGAAATTAGGGGTGGGGGACTGAAAATGATAATATAATGGATTGATTATACAATATTTAAGATCAACTTGGTAGATAAACATTTATGGACGAGAAAAAAAAAAAAAAAAAAATTAAAGCTAGCATTTAATACAACAGAAATACATAAATTAAATACTGAAATAAAATGTAGTTATTAATATTTGAATCTTAAAATAAAAAGTGCGAATTAATAGAGAAAATCACTTATCACAACAACGCATTCCGTCTCCAAACTAGTGAAGAATTTAACTTTTAATAGCGTTCAGAAGATTTTTTTTTTTAAATTAACCGTTAAGAGAAAGCGTGATTTTATTCTGAACTTTAACTAATCACGTTTTAAGCAACTTATGATATAAAACAAAATCGGATGGGGGGGGGTTCTTCCGAAGGTTAGTTGGTGACGTTATAAGTAATTGCGAGATAAGATGGGAGCCAGAAATTAGGGGTGGGGGACTGAAAATGATAATATAATGGATTGATTATACAATATTTAAGATCAACTTGGTAGATAAACATTTATGGACGAGAAAAAAAAAAAAAAAAAAAATTAAAGCTAGCATTTAATACAACAGAAATACATAAATTAAATACTGAAATAAAATGTAGTTATTAATATTTGAATCTTAAAATAAAAAGTGCGAATTAATAGAGAAAATCACTTATCACAACAACGCATTCCGTCTCCAAACTAGTGAAGAATTTAACTTTTAATAGCGTTCAGAAGATTTTTTTTTTTAAATTAACCGTTAAGAGAAAGCGTGATTTTATTCTGAACTTTAACTAATCACGTTTTAAGCAACTTATGATATAAAACAAAATCGGATGGGGGGGGGTTCTTCCGAAGGTTAGTTGGTGACGTTATAAGTAATTGCGAGATAAGATGGGAGCCAGAAATTAGGGGTGGGGGACTGAAAATGATAATATAATGGATTGATTATACAATATTTAAGATCAACTTGGTAGATAAACATTTATGGACGAGAAAAAAAAAAAAAAAAAATTAAAGCTAGCATTTAATACAACAGAAATACATAAATTAAATACTGAAATAAAATGTAGTTATTAATATTTGAATCTTAAAATAAAAAGTGCGAATTAATAGAGAAAATCACTTATCACAACAACGCATTCCGTCTCCAAACTAGTGAAGAATTTAACTTTTAATAGCGTTCAGAAGATTTTTTTTTTTTAAATTAACCGTTAAGAGAAAGCGTGATTTTATTCTGAACTTTAACTAATCACGTTTTAAGCAACTTACGATATAAAACAAAATCGGATGGGGGGGGGGTTCTTCCGAAGGTTAGTTGGTGACGTTATAAGTAATTGCGAGATAAGATGGGAGCCAGAAATTAGGGGTGGGGGACTGAAAATGATAATATAATGGATTGATTATACAATATTTAAGATCAACTTGGTAGATAAACATTTATGGACGAGAAAAAAAAAAAAAAAAAAAAAATTAAAGCTAGCATTTAATACAACAGAAATACATAAATTAAATACTGAAATAAAATGTAGTTATTAATATTTGAATCTTAAAATAAAAAGTGCGAATTAATAGAGAAAATCACTTATCACAACAACGCATTCCGTCTCCAAACTAGTGAAGAATTTAACTTTTAATAGCGTTCAGAAGATTTTTTTTTTTTTAATTAACCGTTAAGAGAAAGCGTGATTTTATTCTGAACTTTAACTAATCACGTTTTAAGCAACTTATGATATAAAACAAAATCGGATGGGGGGGGGGTTCTTCCGAAGGTTAGTTGGTGACGTTATAAGTAATTGCGAGATAAGATGGGAGCCAGAAATTGGGGTGGGGGACTGAAAATGATAATATAATGGATTGATTATACAATATTTAAGATCAACTTGGTAGATAAACATTTATGGACGAGAAAAAAAAAAAAAAAAAAAAAATTAAAGCTAGCATTTAATACAACAGAAATACATAAATTAAATACTGAAATAAAATGTAGTTATTAATATTTGAATCTTAAAATAAAAAGTGCGAATTAATAGAGAAAATCACTTATCACAACAACGCATTCCGTCTCCAAACTAGTGAAGAATTTAACTTTTAATAGCGTTCAGAAGATTTTTTTTTTTTAAATTAACCGTTAAGAGAAAGCGTGATTTTATTCTGAACTTTAACTAATCACGTTTTAAGCAACTTATGATATAAAACAAAATCGGATGGGGGGGGGGTTCTTCCGAAGGTTAGTTGGTGACGTTATAAGTAATTGCGAGATAAGATGGGAGCCAGAAATTAGGGGTGGGGGACTGAAAATGATAATATAATGGATTGATTATACAATATTTAAGATCAACTTGGTAGATAAACATTTATGGACGAGAAAAAAAAAAAAAAAAAAAATTAAAGCTAGCATTTAATACAACAGAAATACATAAATTAAATACTGAAATAAAATGTAGTTATTAATATTTGAATCTTAAAATAAAAAGTGCGAATTAATAGAGAAAATCACTTATCACAACAACGCATTCCGTCTCCAAACTAGTGAAGAATTTAACTTTTAATAGCGTTCAGAAGATTTTTTTTTTTTAAATTAACCGTTAAGAGAAAGCGTGATTTTATTCTGAACTTTATCTAATCACGTTTTAAGCAACTTATGATATAAAACAAAATCGGATGGGGGGGGGGTTCTTCCGAAGGTTAGTTGGTGACGTTATAAGTAATTGCGAGATAAGATGGGAGCCAGAAATTAGGGGTGGGGGACTGAAAATGATAATATAATGGATTGATTATACAATATTTAAGATCAACTTGGTAGATAAACATTTATGGACGAGAAAAAAAAAAAAAAAAAAAAAAAAAATTAAAGCTAGCATTTAATACAACAGAAATACATAAATTAAATACTGAAATAAAATGTAGTTATTAATATTTGAATCTTAAAATAAAAAGTGCGAATTAATAGAGAAAATCACTTATCACAACAACGCATTCCGTCTCCAAACTAGTGAAGAATTTAACTTTTAATAGCGTTCAGAAGATTTTTTTTTTTTTAAATTAACCGTTAAGAGAAAGCGTGATTTTATTCTGAACTTTAACTAATCACGTTTTAAGCAACTTATGATATAAAACAAAATCGGATGGGGGGGGGTTCTTCCGAAGGTTAGTTGGTGACGTTATAAGTAATTGCGAGATAAGATGGGAGCCAGAAATTAGGGGTGGGGGACTGAAAATGATAATATAATGGATTGATTATACAATATTTAAGATCAACTTGGTAGATAAACATTTATGGACGAGAAAAAAAAAAAAAAAAAAAAAAAAATTAAAGCTAGCATTTAATACAACAGAAATACATAAATTAAATACTGAAATAAAATGTAGTTATTAATATTTGAATCTTAAAATAAAAAGTGCGAATTAATAGAGAAAAATCACTTATCACAACAACGCATTCCGTCTCCAAACTAGTGAAGAATTTAACTTTTAATAGCGTTCAGAAGATTTTTTTTTTTTAAATTAACCGTTAAGAGAAAGCGTGATTTTATTCTGAACTTTAACTAATCACGTTTTAAGCAACTTATGATATAAAACAAAATCGGATGGGGGGGGGGTTCTTCCGAAGGTTAGTTGGTGACGTTATAAGTAATTGCGAGATAAGATGGGAGCCAGAAATTAGGGGTGGGGGACTGAAAATGATAATATAATGGATTGATTATACAATATTTAAGATCAACTTGGTAGATAAACATTTATGGACGAGAAAAAAAAAAAAAAAAAAAAAAAATTAAAGCTAGCATTTAATACAACAGAAATACATAAATTAAATACTGAAATAAAATGTAGTTATTAATATTTGAATCTTAAAATAAAAAGTGCGAATTAATAGAGAAAATCACTTATCACAACAACGCATTCCGTCTCCAAACTAGTGAAGAATTTAACTTTTAATAGCGTTCAGAAGATTTTTTTTTTTTAAATTAACCGTTAAGAGAAAGCGTGATTTTATTCTGAACTTTAACTAATCACGTTTTAAGCAACTTATGATATAAAACAAAATCGGATGGGGGGGGGGGGGTTCTTCCGAAGGTTAGTTGGTGACGTTATAAGTAATTGCGAGATAAGATGGGAGCCAGAAATTAGGGGTGGGGGACTGAAAATGATAATATAATGGATTGATTATACAATATTTAAGATCAACTTGGTAGATAAACATTTATGGACGAGAAAAAAAAAAAAAAAAAAAAAATTAAAGCTAGCATTTAATACAACAGAAATACATAAATTAAATACTGAAATAAAATGTAGTTATTAATATTTGAATCTTAAAATAAAAAGTGCGAATTAATAGAGAAAATCACTTATCACAACAACGCATTCCGTCTCCAAACTAGTGAAGAATTTAACTTTTAATAGCGTTCAGAAGATTTTTTTTTTTAAATTAACCGTTAAGAGAAAGCGTGATTTTATTCTGAACTTTAACTAATCACGTTTTAAGCAACTTATGATATAAAACAAAATCGGATGGGGGGGGGGGGTTCTTCCGAAGGTTAGTTGGTGACGTTATAAGTAATTGCGAGATAAGATGGGAGCCAGAAATTAGGGGTGGGGGACTGAAAATGATAATATAATGGATTGATTATACAATATTTAAGATCAACTTGGTAGATAAACATTTATGGACGAGAAAAAAAAAAAAAAAAAAATTAAAGCTAGCATTTAATACAACAGAAATACATAAATTAAATACTGAAATAAAATGTAGTTATTAATATTTGAATCTTAAAATAAAAAGTGCGAATTAATAGAGAAAATCACTTATCACAACAACGCATTCCGTCTCCAAACTAGTGAAGAATTTAACTTTTAATAGCGTTCAGAAGATTTTTTTTTTTAAATTAACCGTTAAGAGAAAGCGTGATTTTATTCTGAACTTTAACTAATCACGTTTTAAGCAACTTACGATATAAAACAAAATCGGATGGGGGGGGGGGTTCTTCCGAAGGTTAGTTGGTGACGTTATAAGTAATTGCGAGATAAGATGGGAGCCAGAAATTAGGGGTGGGGGACTGAAAATGATAATATAATGGATTGATTATACAATATTTAAGATCAACTTGGTAGATAAACATTTATGGACGAGAAAAAAAAAAAAAAAAAAATTAAAGCTAGCATTTAATACAACAGAAATACATAAATTAAATACTGAAATAAAATGTAGTTATTAATATTTGAATCTTAAAATAAAAAGTGCGAATTAATAGAGAAAATCACTTATCACAACAACGCATTCCGTCTCCAAACTAGTGAAGAATTTAACTTTTAATAGCGTTCAGAAGATTTTTTTTTTTAAATTAACCGTTAAGAGAAAGCGTGATTTTATTCTGAACTTTAACTAATCACGTTTTAAGCAACTTATGATATAAAACAAAATCGGATGGGGGGGGGGTTCTTCCGAAGGTTAGTTGGTGACGTTATAAGTAATTGCGAGATAAGATGGGAGCCAGAAATTAGGGGTGGGGGACTGAAAATGATAATATAATGGATTGATTATACAATATTTAAGATCAACTTGGTAGATAAACATTTATGGACGAGAAAAAAAAAAAAAAAAAAAAAAATTAAAGCTAGCATTTAATACAACAGAAATACATAAATTAAATACTGAAATAAAATGTAGTTATTAATATTTGAATCTTAAAATAAAAAGTGCGAATTAATAGAGAAAATCACTTATCACAACAACGCATTCCGTCTCCAAACTAGTGAAGAATTTAACTTTTAATAGCGTTCAGAAGATTTTTTTTTTTTTAAATTAACCGTTAAGAGAAAGCGTGATTTTATTCTGAACTTTAACTAATCACGTTTTAAGCAACTTATGATATAAAACAAAATCGGATGGGGGGGGGGTTCTTCCGAAGGTTAGTTGGTGACGTTATAAGTAATTGCGAGATAAGATGGGAGCCAGAAATTAGGGGTGGGGGACTGAAAATGATAATATAATGGATTGATTATACAATATTTAAGATCAACTTGGTAGATAAACATTTATGGACGAGAAAAAAAAAAAAAAAAAAAAATTAAAGCTAGCATTTAATACAACAGAAATACATAAATTAAATACTGAAATAAAATGTAGTTATTAATATTTGAATCTTAAAATAAAAAGTGCGAATTAATAGAGAAAATCACTTATCACAACAACGCATTCCGTCTCCAAACTAGTGAAGAATTTAACTTTTAATAGCGTTCAGAAGATTTTTTTTTTTTAAATTAACCGTTAAGAGAAAGCGTGATTTTATTCTGAACTTTAACTAATCACGTTTTAAGCAACTTATGATATAAAACAAAATCGGATGGGGGGGGGGTTCTTCCGAAGGTTAGTTGGTGACGTTATAAGTAATTGCGAGATAAGATGGGAGCCAGAAATTAGGGGTGGGGGACTGAAAATGATAATATAATGGATTGATTATACAATATTTAAGATCAACTTGGTAGATAAACATTTATGGACGAGAAAAAAAAAAAAAAAAAAAAAAAAAAAAAAATTAAAGCTAGCATTTAATACAACAGAAATACATAAATTAAATACTGAAATAAAATGTAGTTATTAATATTTGAATCTTAAAATAAAAAGTGCGAATTAATAGAGAAAATCACTTATCACAACAACGCATTCCGTCTCCAAACTAGTGAAGAATTTAACTTTTAATAGCGTTCAGAAGATTTTTTTTTTTTAAATTAACCGTTAAGAGAAAGCGTGATTTTATTCTGAACTTTAACTAATCACGTTTTAAGCAACTTATGATATAAAACAAAATCGGATGGGGGGGGGGTTCTTCCGAAGGTTAGTTGGTGACGTTATAAGTAATTGCGAGATAAGATGGGAGCCAGAAATTAGGGGTGGGGGACTGAAAATGATAATATAATGGATTGATTATACAATATTTAAGATCAACTTGGTAGATAAACATTTATGGACGAGAAAAAAAAAAAAAAAAAAAAAAAAAAAATTAAAGCTAGCATTTAATACAACAGAAATACATAAATTAAATACTGAAATAAAATGTAGTTATTAATATTTGAATCTTAAAATAAAAAGTGCGAATTAATAGAGAAAATCACTTATCACAACAACGCATTCCGTCTCCAAACTAGTGAAGAATTTAACTTTTAATAGCGTTCAGAAGATTTTTTTTTTTTTAAATTAACCGTTAAGAGAAAGCGTGATTTTATTCTGAACTTTAACTAATCACGTTTTAAGCAACTTATGATATAAAACAAAATCGGATGGGGGGGGGGTTCTTCCGAAGGTTAGTTGGTGACGTTATAAGTAATTGCGAGATAAGATGGGAGCCAGAAATTAGGGGTGGGGGACTGAAAATGATAATATAATGGATTGATTATACAATATTTAAGATCAACTTGGTAGATAAACATTTATGGACGAGAAAAAAAAAAAAAAAAAAAAAAAAAAAATTAAAGCTAGCATTTAATACAACAGAAATACATAAATTAAATACTGAAATAAAATGTAGTTATTAATATTTGAATCTTAAAATAAAAAGTGCGAATTAATAGAGAAAAATCACTTATCACAACAACGCATTCCGTCTCCAAACTAGTGAAGAATTTAACTTTTAATAGCGTTCAGAAGATTTTTTTTTTTAAATTAACCGTTAAGAGAAAGCGTGATTTTATTCTGAACTTTAACTAATCACGTTTTAAGCAACTTATGATATAAAACAAAATCGGATGGGGGGGGGGTTCTTCCGAAGGTTAGTTGGTGACGTTATAAGTAATTGCGAGATAAGATGGGAGCCAGAAATTAGGGGTGGGGGACTGAAAATGATAATATAATGGATTGATTATACAATATTTAAGATCAACTTGGTAGATAAACATTTATGGACGAGAAAAAAAAAAAAAAAAAAAAAATTAAAGCTAGCATTTAATACAACAGAAATACATAAATTAAATACTGAAATAAAATGTAGTTATTAATATTTGAATCTTAAAATAAAAAGTGCGAATTAATAGAGAAAATCACTTATCACAACAACGCATTCCGTCTCCAAACTAGTGAAGAATTTAACTTTTAATAGCGTTCAGAAGATTTTTTTTTTTAAATTAACCGTTAAGAGAAAGCGTGATTTTATTCTGAACTTTAACTAATCACGTTTTAAGCAACTTATGATATAAAACAAAATCGGATGGGGGGGGGGGTTCTTCCGAAGGTTAGTTGGTGACGTTATAAGTAATTGCGAGATAAGATGGGAGCCAGAAATTAGGGGTGGGGGACTGAAAATGATAATATAATGGATTGATTATACAATATTTAAGATCAACTTGGTAGATAAACATTTATGGACGAGAAAAAAAAAAAAAAAAATTAAAGCTAGCATTTAATACAACAGAAATACATAAATTAAATACTGAAATAAAATGTAGTTATTAATATTTGAATCTTAAAATAAAAAGTGCGAATTAATAGAGAAAATCACTTATCACAACAACGCATTCCGTCTCCAAACTAGTGAAGAATTTAACTTTTAATAGCGTTCAGAAGATTTTTTTTTTTAAATTAACCGTTAAGAGAAAGCGTGATTTTATTCTGAACTTTAACTAATCACGTTTTAAGCAACTTATGATATAAAACAAAATCGGATGGGGGGGGGGGTTCTTCCGAAGGTTAGTTGGTGACGTTATAAGTAATTGCGAGATAAGATGGGAGCCAGAAATTAGGGGTGGGGGACTGAAAATGATAATATAATGGATTGATTATACAATATTTAAGATCAACTTGGTAGATAAACATTTATGGACGAGAAAAAAAAAAAAAAAAAAAATTAAAGCTAGCATTTAATACAACAGAAATACATAAATTAAATACTGAAATAAAATGTAGTTATTAATATTTGAATCTTAAAATAAAAAGTGCGAATTAATAGAGAAAATCACTTATCACAACAACGCATTCCGTCTCCAAACTAGTGAAGAATTTAACTTTTAATAGCGTTCAGAAGATTTTTTTTTTTTAATTAACCGTTAAGAGAAAGCGTGATTTTATTCTGAACTTTAACTAATCACGTTTTAAGCAACTTACGATATAAAACAAAATCGGATGGGGGGGGGGGTTCTTCCGAAGGTTAGTTGGTGACGTTATAAGTAATTGCGAGATAAGATGGGAGCCAGAAATTAGGGGTGGGGGACTGAAAATGATAATATAATGGATTGATTATACAATATTTAAGATCAACTTGGTAGATAAACATTTATGGACGAGAAAAAAAAAAAAAAAAAAAATTAAAGCTAGCATTTAATACAACAGAAATACATAAATTAAATACTGAAATAAAATGTAGTTATTAATATTTGAATCTTAAAATAAAAAGTGCGAATTAATAGAGAAAATCACTTATCACAACAACGCATTCCGTCTCCAAACTAGTGAAGAATTTAACTTTTAATAGCGTTCAGAAGATTTTTTTTTTTAAATTAACCGTTAAGAGAAAGCGTGATTTTATTCTGAACTTTAACTAATCACGTTTTAAGCAACTTATGATATAAAACAAAATCGGATGGGGGGGGGGTTCTTCCGAAGGTTAGTTGGTGACGTTATAAGTAATTGCGAGATAAGATGGGAGCCAGAAATTAGGGGTGGGGGACTGAAAATGATAATATAATGGATTGATTATACAATATTTAAGATCAACTTGGTAGATAAACATTTATGGACGAGAAAAAAAAAAAAAAAAAAAAAAATTAAA
Organism: Euprymna scolopes; assembly: GCF_053919585.1. Taxonomy (NCBI): domain Eukaryota; kingdom Metazoa; phylum Mollusca; class Cephalopoda; order Sepiida; family Sepiolidae; genus Euprymna; species Euprymna scolopes. Next base: position 86,016,132 of record NC_136508.1, on the reverse strand, counting down.
GCTAGCATTTAATACAACAGAAATACATAAATTAAATACTGAAATAAAATGTAGTTATTAATATTTGAATCTTAAAATAAAAAGTGCGAATTAATAGAGAAAATCACTTATCACAACAACGCATTCCGTCTCCAAACTAGTGAAGAATTTAACTTTTAATAGCGTTCAGAAGATTTTTTTTTTTTAAATTAACCGTTAAGAGAAAGCGTGATTTTATTCTGAACTTTAACTAATCACGTTTTAAGCAACTTATGATATAAAACAAAATCGGATGGGGGGGGGGTTCTTCCGAAGGTTAGTTGGTGACGTTATAAGTAATTGCGAGATAAGATGGGAGCCAGAAATTAGGGGTGGGGGACTGAAAATGATAATATAATGGATTGATTATACAATATTTAAGATCAACTTGGTAGATAAACATTTATGGACGAGAAAAAAAAAAAAAAAAAAAAAATTAAAGCTAGCATTTAATACAACAGAAATACATAAATTAAATACTGAAATAAAATGTAGTTATTAATATTTGAATCTTAAAATAAAAAGTGCGAATTAATAGAGAAAATCACTTATCACAACAACGCATTCCGTCTCCAAACTAGTGAAGAATTTAACTTTTAATAGCGTTCAGAAGATTTTTTTTTTTTAAATTAACCGTTAAGAGAAAGCGTGATTTTATTCTGAACTTTAACTAATCACGTTTTAAGCAACTTATGATATAAAACAAAATCGGATGGGGGGGGGGTTCTTCCGAAGGTTAGTTGGTGACGTTATAAGTAATTGCGAGATAAGATGGGAGCCAGAAATTAGGGGTGGGGGACTGAAAATGATAATATAATGGATTGATTATACAATATTTAAGATCAACTTGGTAGATAAACATTTATGGACGAGAAAAAAAAAAAAAAAAAAAAAAAAAAAAAAATTAAAGCTAGCATTTAATACAACAGAAATACATAAATTAAATACTGAAATAAAATGTAGTTATTAATATTTGAATCTTAAAATAAAAAGTGCGAATTAATAGAGAAAATCACTTATCACAACAACGCATTCCGTCTCCAAACTAGTGAAGAATTTAACTTTTAATAGCGTTCAGAAGATTTTTTTTTTTTAAATTAACCGTTAAGAGAAAGCGTGATTTTATTCTGAACTTTAACTAATCACGTTTTAAGCAACTTATGATATAAAACAAAATCGGATGGGGGGGGGTTCTTCCGAAGGTTAGTTGGTGACGTTATAAGTAATTGCGAGATAAGATGGGAGCCAGAAATTAGGGGTGGGGGACTGAAAATGATAATATAATGGATTGATTATACAATATTTAAGATCAACTTGGTAGATAAACATTTATGGACGAGAAAAAAAAAAAAAAAAAAAAAAAAAAATTAAAGCTAGCATTTAATACAACAGAAATACATAAATTAAATACTGAAATAAAATGTAGTTATTAATATTTGAATCTTAAAATAAAAAGTGCGAATTAATAGAGAAAATCACTTATCACAACAACGCATTCCGTCTCCAAACTAGTGAAGAATTTAACTTTTAATAGCGTTCAGAAGATTTTTTTTTTTTAAATTAACCGTTAAGAGAAAGCGTGATTTTATTCTGAACTTTAACTAATCACGTTTTAAGCAACTTATGATATAAAACAAAATCGGATGGGGGGGGGGTTCTTCCGAAGGTTAGTTGGTGACGTTATAAGTAATTGCGAGATAAGATGGGAGCCAGAAATTAGGGGTGGGGGACTGAAAATGATAATATAATGGATTGATTATACAATATTTAAGATCAACTTGGTAGATAAACATTTATGGACGAGAAAAAAAAAAAAAAAAAAAAAAAAAAAATTAAAGCTAGCATTTAATACAACAGAAATACATAAATTAAATACTGAAATAAAATGTAGTTATTAATATTTGAATCTTAAAATAAAAAGTGCGAATTAATAGAGAAAATCACTTATCACAACAACGCATTCCGTCTCCAAACTAGTGAAGAATTTAACTTTTAATAGCGTTCAGAAGATTTTTTTTTTTAAATTAACCGTTAAGAGAAAGCGTGATTTTATTCTGAACTTTAACTAATCACGTTTTAAGCAACTTATGATATAAAACAAAATCGGATGGGGGGGGGGGTTCTTCCGAAGGTTAGTTGGTGACGTTATAAGTAATTGCGAGATAAGATGGGAGCCAGAAATTAGGGGTGGGGGACTGAAAATGATAATATAATGGATTGATTATACAATATTTAAGATCAACTTGGTAGATAAACATTTATGGACGAGAAAAAAAAAAAAAAAAAAAAAATTAAAGCTAGCATTTAATACAACAGAAATACATAAATTAAATACTGAAATAAAATGTAGTTATTAATATTTGAATCTTAAAATAAAAAGTGCGAATTAATAGAGAAAATCACTTATCACAACAACGCATTCCGTCTCCAAACTAGTGAAGAATTTAACTTTTAATAGCGTTCAGAAGATTTTTTTTTTTAATTAACCGTTAAGAGAAAGCGTGATTTTATTCTGAACTTTAACTAATCACGTTTTAAGCAACTTATGATATAAAACAAAATCGGATGGGGGGGGGGTTCTTCCGAAGGTTAGTTGGTGACGTTATAAGTAATTGCGAGATAAGATGGGAGCCAGAAATTAGGGGTGGGGGACTGAAAATGATAATATAATGGATTGATTATACAATATTTAAGATCAACTTGGTAGATAAACATTTATGGACGAGAAAAAAAAAAAAAAAAAATTAAAGCTAGCATTTAATACAACAGAAATACATAAATTAAATACTGAAATAAAATGTAGTTATTAATATTTGAATCTTAAAATAAAAAGTGCGAATTAATAGAGAAAATCACTTATCACAACAACGCATTCCGTCTCCAAACTAGTGAAGAATTTAACTTTTAATAGCGTTCAGAAGATTTTTTTTTTTAAATTAACCGTTAAGAGAAAGCGTGATTTTATTCTGAACTTTAACTAATCACGTTTTAAGCAACTTATGATATAAAACAAAATCGGATGGGGGGGGGGGTTCTTCCGAAGGTTAGTTGGTGACGTTATAAGTAATTGCGAGATAAGATGGGAGCCAGAAATTAGGGGTGGGGGACTGAAAATGATAATATAATGGATTGATTATACAATATTTAAGATCAACTTGGTAGATAAACATTTATGGACGAGAAAAAAAAAAAAAAAAAAATTAAAGCTAGCATTTAATACAACAGAAATACATAAATTAAATACTGAAATAAAATGTAGTTATTAATATTTGAATCTTAAAATAAAAAGTGCGAATTAATAGAGAAAATCACTTATCACAACAACGCATTCCGTCTCCAAACTAGTGAAGAATTTAACTTTTAATAGCGTTCAGAAGATTTTTTTTTTTAAATTAACCGTTAAGAGAAAGCGTGATTTTATTCTGAACTTTAACTAATCACGTTTTAAGCAACTTATGATATAAAACAAAATCGGATGGGGGGGGGGGTTCTTCCGAAGGTTAGTTGGTGACGTTATAAGTAATTGCGAGATAAGATGGGAGCCAGAAATTAGGGGTGGGGGACTGAAAATGATAATATAATGGATTGATTATACAATATTTAAGATCAACTTGGTAGATAAACATTTATGGACGAGAAAAAAAAAAAAAAAAAAAAATTAAAGCTAGCATTTAATACAACAGAAATACATAAATTAAATACTGAAATAAAATGTAGTTATTAATATTTGAATCTTAAAATAAAAAGTGCGAATTAATAGAGAAAATCACTTATCACAACAACGCATTCCGTCTCCAAACTAGTGAAGAATTTAACTTTTAATAGCGTTCAGAAGATTTTTTTTTTAAATTAACCGTTAAGAGAAAGCGTGATTTTATTCTGAACTTTAACTAATCACGTTTTAAGCAACTTATGATATAAAACAAAATCGGATGGGGGGGGGGTTCTTCCGAAGGTTAGTTGGTGACGTTATAAGTAATTGCGAGATAAGATGGGAGCCAGAAATTAGGGGTGGGGGACTGAAAATGATAATATAATGGATTGATTATACAATATTTAAGATCAACTTGGTAGATAAACATTTATGGACGAGAAAAAAAAAAAAAAAAAAAAATTAAAGCTAGCATTTAATACAACAGAAATACATAAATTAAATACTGAAATAAAATGTAGTTATTAATATTTGAATCTTAAAATAAAAAGTGCGAATTAATAGAGAAAATCACTTATCACAACAACGCATTCCGTCTCCAAACTAGTGAAGAATTTAACTTTTAATAGCGTTCAGAAGATTTTTTTTTTTAAATTAACCGTTAAGAGAAAGCGTGATTTTATTCTGAACTTTAACTAATCACGTTTTAAGCAACTTATGATATAAAACAAAATCGGATGGGGGGGGGGTTCTTCCGAAGGTTAGTTGGTGACGTTATAAGTAATTGCGAGATAAGATGGGAGCCAGAAATTAGGGGTGGGGGACTGAAAATGATAATATAATGGATTGATTATACAATATTTAAGATCAACTTGGTAGATAAACATTTATGGACGAGAAAAAAAAAAAAAAAAAAAAAATTAAAGCTAGCATTTAATACAACAGAAATACATAAATTAAATACTGAAATAAAATGTAGTTATTAATATTTGAATCTTAAAATAAAAAGTGCGAATTAATAGAGAAAATCACTTATCACAACAACGCATTCCGTCTCCAAACTAGTGAAGAATTTAACTTTTAATAGCGTTCAGAAGATTTTTTTTTTTTTAAATTAACCGTTAAGAGAAAGCGTGATTTTATTCTGAACTTTAACTAATCACGTTTTAAGCAACATATGATATAAAACAAAATCGGATGGGGGGGGGTTCTTCCGAAGGTTAGTTGGTGACGTTATAAGTAATTGCGAGATAAGATGGGAGCCAGAAATTAGGGGTGGGGGACTGAAAATGATAATATAATGGATTGATTATACAATATTTAAGATCAACTTGGTAGATAAACATTTATGGACGAGAAAAAAAAAAAAAAAAAAAAAATTAAAGCTAGCATTTAATACAACAGAAATACATAAATTAAATACTGAAATAAAATGTAGTTATTAATATTTGAATCTTAAAATAAAAAGTGCGAATTAATAGAGAAAATCACTTATCACAACAACGCATTCCGTCTCCAAACTAGTGAAGAATTTAACTTTTAATAGCGTTCAGAAGATTTTTTTTTTTTAAATTAACCGTTAAGAGAAAGCGTGATTTTATTCTGAACTTTAACTAATCACGTTTTAAGCAACTTATGATATAAAACAAAATCGGATGGGGGGGGGGGTTCTTCCGAAGGTTAGTTGGTGACGTTATAAGTAATTGCGAGATAAGATGGGAGCCAGAAATTAGGGGTGGGGGACTGAAAATGATAATATAATGGATTGATTATACAATATTTAAGATCAACTTGGTAGATAAACATTTATGGACGAGAAAAAAAAAAAAAAAAAAAAATTAAAGCTAGCATTTAATACAACAGAAATACATAAATTAAATACTGAAATAAAATGTAGTTATTAATATTTGAATCTTAAAATAAAAAGTGCGAATTAATAGAGAAAATCACTTATCACAACAACGCATTCCGTCTCCAAACTAGTGAAGAATTTAACTTTTAATAGCGTTCAGAAGATTTTTTTTTTTTTAAATTAACCGTTAAGAGAAAGCGTGATTTTATTCTGAACTTTAACTAATCACGTTTTAAGCAACTTATGATATAAAACAAAATCGGATGGGGGGGGGTTCTTCCGAAGGTTAGTTGGTGACGTTATAAGTAATTGCGAGATAAGATGGGAGCCAGAAATTAGGGGTGGGAGACTGAAAATGATAATATAATGGATTGATTATACAATATTTAAGATCAACTTGGTAGATAAACATTTATGGACGAGAAAAAAAAAAAAAAAAAAAATTAAAGCTAGCATTTAATACAACAGAAATACATAAATTAAATACTGAAATAAAATGTAGTTATTAATATTTGAATCTTAAAATAAAAAGTGCGAATTAATAGAGAAAATCACTTATCACAACAACGCATTCCGTCTCCAAACTAGTGAAGAATTTAACTTTTAATAGCGTTCAGAAGATTTTTTTTTTTTTAAATTAACCGTTAAGAGAAAGCGTGATTTTATTCTGAACTTTAACTAATCACGTTTTAAGCAACTTATGATATAAAACAAAATCGGATGGGGGGGGGGTTCTTCCGAAGGTTAGTTGGTGACGTTATAAGTAATTGCGAGATAAGATGGGAGCCAGAAATTAGGGGTGGGGGACTGAAAATGATAATATAATGGATTGATTATACAATATTTAAGATCAACTTGGTAGATAAACATTTATGGACGAGAAAAAAAAAAAAAAAAAAAAAAAAAAATTAAAGCTAGCATTTAATACAACAGAAATACATAAATTAAATACTGAAATAAAATGTAGTTATTAATATTTGAATCTTAAAATAAAAAGTGCGAATTAATAGAGAAAAATCACTTATCACAACAACGCATTCCGTCTCCAAACTAGTGAAGAATTTAACTTTTAATAGCGTTCAGAAGATTTTTTTTTTTAAATTAACCGTTAAGAGAAAGCGTGATTTTATTCTGAACTTTAACTAATCACGTTTTAAGCAACTTATGATATAAAACAAAATCGGATGGGGGGGGGGGTTCTTCCGAAGGTTAGTTGGTGACGTTATAAGTAATTGCGAGATAAGATGGGAGCCAGAAATTAGGGGTGGGGGACTGAAAATGATAATATAATGGATTGATTATACAATATTTAAGATCAACTTGGTAGATAAACATTTATGGACGAGAAAAAAAAAAAATTAAAGCTAGCATTTAATACAACAGAAATACATAAATTAAATACTGAAATAAAATGTAGTTATTAATATTTGAATCTTAAAATAAAAAGTGCGAATTAATAGAGAAAATCACTTATCACAACAACGCATTCCGTCTCCAAACTAGTGAAGAATTTAACTTTTAATAGCGTTCAGAAGATTTTTTTTTTTTAAATTAACCGTTAAGAGAAAGCGTGATTTTATTCTGAACTTTAACTAATCACGTTTTAAGCAACTTATGATATAAAACAAAATCGGATGGGGGGGGGGGTTCTTCCGAAGGTTAGTTGGTGACGTTATAAGTAATTGCGAGATAAGATGGGAGCCAGAAATTAGGGGTGGGGGACTGAAAATGATAATATAATGGATTGATTATACAATATTTAAGATCAACTTGGTAGATAAACATTTATGGACGAGAAAAAAAAAAAAAAAAAAAAAAAATTAAAGCTAGCATTTAATACAACAGAAATACATAAATTAAATACTGAAATAAAATGTAGTTATTAATATTTGAATCTTAAAATAAAAAGTGCGAATTAATAGAGAAAATCACTTATCACAACAACGCATTCCGTCTCCAAACTAGTGAAGAATTTAACTTTTAATAGCGTTCAGAAGATTTTTTTTTTTAAATTAACCGTTAAGAGAAAGCGTGATTTTATTCTGAACTTTAACTAATCACGTTTTAAGCAACTTATGATATAAAACAAAATCGGATGGGGGGGGGGTTCTTCCGAAGGTTAGTTGGTGACGTTATAAGTAATTGCGAGATAAGATGGGAGCCAGAAATTAGGGGTGGGGGACTGAAAATGATAATATAATGGATTGATTATACAATATTTAAGATCAACTTGGTAGATAAACATTTATGGACGAGAAAAAAAAAAAAAAAAAAAAAATTAAAGCTAGCATTTAATACAACAGAAATACATAAATTAAATACTGAAATAAAATGTAGTTATTAATATTTGAATCTTAAAATAAAAAGTGCGAATTAATAGAGAAAATCACTTATCACAACAACGCATTCCGTCTCCAAACTAGTGAAGAATTTAACTTTTAATAGCGTTCAGAAGATTTTTTTTTTTAAATTAACCGTTAAGAGAAAGCGTGATTTTATTCTGAACTTTAACTAATCACGTTTTAAGCAACTTACGATATAAAACAAAATCGGATGGGGGGGGGGTTCTTCCGAAGGTTAGTTGGTGACGTTATAAGTAATTGCGAGATAAGATGGGAGCCAGAAATTAGGGGTGGGGGACTGAAAATGATAATATAATGGATTGATTATACAATATTTAAGATCAACTTGGTAGATAAACATTTATGGACGAGAAAAAAAAAAAAAAAAAAAAAATTAAAGCTAGCATTTAATACAACAGAAATACATAAATTAAATACTGAAATAAAATGTAGTTATTAATATTTGAATCTTAAAATAAAAAGTGCGAATTAATAGAGAAAATCACTTATCACAACAACGCATTCCGTCTCCAAACTAGTGAAGAATTTAACTTTTAATAGCGTTCAGAAGATTTTTTTTTTTTAAAATTAACCGTTAAGAGAAAGCGTGATTTTATTCTGAACTTTAACTAATCACGTTTTAAGCAACTTATGATATAAAACAAAATCGGATGGGGGGGGGGTTCTTCCGAAGGTTAGTTGGTGACGTTATAAGTAATTGCGAGATAAGATGGGAGCCAGAAATTAGGGGTGGGGGACTGAAAATGATAATATAATGGATTGATTATACAATATTTAAGATCAACTTGGTAGATAAACATTTATGGACGAGAAAAAAAAAAAAAAAAAAAATTAAAGCTAGCATTTAATACAACAGAAATACATAAATTAAATACTGAAATAAAATGTAGTTATTAATATTTGAATCTTAAAATAAAAAGTGCGAATTAATAGAGAAAATCACTTATCACAACAACGCATTCCGTCTCCAAACTAGTGAAGAATTTAACTTTTAATAGCGTTCAGAAGATTTTTTTTTTAAATTAACCGTTAAGAGAAAGCGTGATTTTATTCTGAACTTTAACTAATCACGTTTTAAGCAACTTATGATATAAAACAAAATCGGATGGGGGGGGGGGTTCTTCCGAAGGTTAGTTGGTGACGTTATAAGTAATTGCGAGATAAGATGGGAGCCAGAAATTAGGGGTGGGGGACTGAAAATGATAATATAATGGATTGATTATACAATATTTAAGATCAACTTGGTAGATAAACATTTATGGACGAGAAAAAAAAAAAAAAAAAAAAAAAATTAAAGCTAGCATTTAATACAACAGAAATACATAAATTAAATACTGAAATAAAATGTAGTTATTAATATTTGAATCTTAAAATAAAAAGTGCGAATTAATAGAGAAAATCACTTATCACAACAACGCATTCCGTCTCCAAACTAGTGAAGAATTTAACTTTTAATAGCGTTCAGAAGATTTTTTTTTTTTAAATTAACCGTTAAGAGAAAGCGTGATTTTATTCTGAACTTTAACTAATCACGTTTTAAGCAACTTATGATATAAAACAAAATCGGATGGGGGGGGGGGTTCTTCCGAAGGTTAGTTGGTGACGTTATAAGTAATTGCGAGATAAGATGGGAGCCAGAAATTAGGGGTGGGGGACTGAAAATGATAATATAATGGATTGATTATACAATATTTAAGATCAACTTGGTAGATAAACATTTATGGACGAGAAAAAAAAAAAAAAAAAAAAAAATTAAAGCTAGCATTTAATACAACAGAAATACATAAATTAAATACTGAAATAAAATGTAGTTATTAATATTTGAATCTTAAAATAAAAAGTGCGAATTAATAGAGAAAAATCACCTATCACAACAACGCATTCCGTCTCCAAACTAGTGAAGAATTTAACTTTTAATAGCGTTCAGAAGATTTTTTTTTTTAAATTAACCGTTAAGAGAAAGCGTGATTTTATTCTGAACTTTAACTAATCACGTTTTAAGCAACTTATGATATAAAACAAAATCGGATGGGGGGGGGGTTCTTCCGAAGGTTAGTTGGTGACGTTATAAGTAATTGCGAGATAAGATGGGAGCCAGAAATTAGGGGTGGGGGACTGAAAATGATAATATAATGGATTGATTATACAATATTTAAGATCAACTTGGTAGATAAACATTTATGGACGAGAAAAAAAAAAAAAAAAAAAAATTAAAGCTAGCATTTAATACAACAGAAATACATAAATTAAATACTGAAATAAAATGTAGTTATTAATATTTGAATCTTAAAATAAAAAGTGCGAATTAATAGAGAAAATCACTTATCACAACAACGCATTCCGTCTCCAAACTAGTGAAGAATTTAACTTTTAATAGCGTTCAGAAGATTTTTTTTTTTAAATTAACCGTTAAGAGAAAGCGTGATTTTATTCTGAACTTTAACTAATCACGTTTTAAGCAACTTACGATATAAAACAAAATCGGATGGGGGGGGGGGTTCTTCCGAAGGTTAGTTGGTGACGTTATAAGTAATTGCGAGATAAGATGGGAGCCAGAAATTAGGGGTGGGGGACTGAAAATGATAATATAATGGATTGATTATACAATATTTAAGATCAACTTGGTAGATAAACATTTATGGACGAGAAAAAAAAAAAAAAAAAATTAAAGCTAGCATTTAATACAACAGAAATACATAAATTAAATACTGAAATAAAATGTAGTTATTAATATTTGAATCTTAAAATAAAAAGTGCGAATTAATAGAGAAAATCACTTATCACAACAACGCATTCCGTCTCCAAACTAGTGAAGAATTTAACTTTTAATAGCGTTCAGAAGATTTTTTTTTTTAAATTAACCGTTAAGAGAAAGCGTGATTTTATTCTGAACTTTAACTAATCACGTTTTAAGCAACTTATGATATAAAACAAAATCGGATGGGGGGGGGGGTTCTTCCGAAGGTTAGTTGGTGACGTTATAAGTAATTGCGAGATAAGATGGGAGCCAGAAATTAGGGGTGGGGGACTGAAAATGATAATATAATGGATTGATTATACAATATTTAAGATCAACTTGGTAGATAAACATTTATGGACGAGAAAAAAAAAAAAAAAAAAAAAATTAAAGCTAGCATTTAATACAACAGAAATACATACATTAAATACTGAAATAAAATGTAGTTATTAATATTTGAATCTTAAAATAAAAAGTGCGAATTAATAGAGAAAATCACTTATCACAACAACGCATTCCGTCTCCAAACTAGTGAAGAATTTAACTTTTAATAGCGTTCAGAAGATTTTTTTTTTTTAATTAACCGTTAAGAGAAAGCGTGATTTTATTCTGAACTTTAACTAATCACGTTTTAAGCAACTTATGATATAAAACAAAATCGGATGGGGGGGGGGGTTCTTCCGAAGGTTAGTTGGTGACGTTATAAGTAATTGCGAGATAAGATGGGAGCCAGAAATTAGGGGTGGGGGACTGAAAATGATAATATAATGGATTGATTATACAATATTTAAGATCAACTTGGTAGATAAACATTTATGGACGAGAAAAAAAAAAAAAAAAAAAAAATTAAAGCTAGCATTTAATACAACAGAAATACATAAATTAAATACTGAAATAAAATGTAGTTATTAATATTTGAATCTTAAAATAAAAAGTGCGAATTAATAGAGAAAATCACTTATCACAACAACGCATTCCGTCTCCAAACTAGCATTTTCCCAAATCTCAGTACCCTTTATATCAAATTTCGAGTCTGTAGACTTAAAATTGACAGTTATTGCGTAGGGAAATGTGCACACACAGACATACAAATACACAGACAGACAGATACACAGACACGTTAACTTTTATATATAGATAGATATGAAAAATAAATAATGACGATGTCGTTCATCAAATTCCTTTTATATTTTTTACGATAACATGTCAGCTGATATTTGGGCTTAACACTTAATATCGTAGAAAAGTAACTGATTAAAAAAAAAGATTAATGTGTAGTTTAAAAAAATGCAAACGAAGAAATAAATTGCGGTGATTATAAATGGTACCTGTTTTTTAATCGTAAATTGAGCTCATTAACAAGAAAAAAAAATAAAATAAAATGGCGAGGTACACCCGGGATTGAACAGGAAATCATTCAATCTGTAGTTGAATGCTCTACCACTATATCGCCAGGTCTCAATTTTTATTTAAGATGAAATCATTGACTAATATTTTATTTTCTCCCTTTCCGGTGTAACGTATAAAAAGTCCCTTGTAAACATTCTTTTTTATCTGTAAAAAAAAAAAAACAATTTTTACGATCGGACTTTTTGGATTTTCGATACTTATCGGATGAATTTCTGTACAAAACATATCTACGAACACTATCAGACATAAGTTAGCTTTGTGGGAAATTTGCAAAAGATAAGCCCAGCCGTTTCGTAACCTATAAAGGAAGGAACTCACGGCTTATCTTTTGCAAATTTCACACAAAGCTAACTTATGTCTGGCGGTGTTCGTAGATATGTTTTGTACAGAAATTCATCCGATAAGTATCGAAATTCCAAAAAGTCCGATCGTAAAAATTGTTTGGTTTTGTTTTGTTTTCTTGTTGTTTTTTGTTTGTTTGGTTTTTTTTGTTTGTTTGTTTTTTACAGTTTTCTTATATATGGGTAGTTGAATTGCATTCACTAGCAAAAGATCTAGCTATTTTACATATTCTTTTAAACGTTCATTTTAATTAATTCCCTATCAGTTGCTCCGTTTTTTTAATGGGATAATCATATTTAGTTAACTATTACGTGTAATTATATTAATGCAGATATTCTACATGATTTATACTTGCATAATATTTGCGTAAAAAGCTTATAGTAAACAAAAAAATGTTTCCATATTTATGTATACGTATATATTTTTGTTTAACAAATTTGCCTACCAAACTCCTCCTAGAGTTTTTGGTCTACAGACATGAAACTTCATATATGGTATTTGAATACATGCAAAACTTTCTATTTGGGTTTTAGCCGGGAAAAATCGATGCAAAAGTGTGAAAATTACAAAAGATGAAATTTGTCAGGTGAAGTTCGAACGCCGGCATTACGAATGCATAACGCAGTAGCTATTGGTTCATGTTTTAATTTTTAGCCTAGCAGTAAACATGTTTTCATAGCCCAGTCATTGCCGGCAGAGGTAAAATAAATCGTGAGCTTCAATTCTCGGTGGTGGCGCATGAGTCTTTTTTTTATACTTTTTTAAATCATTGCTATATATTGTATACAATATATATATATATATATATATATATATATATATATATACCCTTATTTCAGAAGAGCTGGTTCTCCCCCCCCCCTTCTCACACATGCACATTAGTAACGACCTTGGATCACAGTCACCTTCCTAGGGAAGCAAATAACCTCATCTCTTCTTCTATATAAATAAAATGAACTCATTTTTTCCCGTCTGATTTTGACATTAATAGGATTAAAAATCAAGATATTTCATGCAAATATAATATGCACAAACGACAGAACAATATCTGAGGTGTGTTATAGGCTTATTATTTCTCAAATTCCTCGATAATCTTAGATTTCTATACTTTTTCTGCTGAGAAGTCACGGCCAAAATCGGTTAAGATCAATGGAAGTGGTAAAATATTTTCTCTCTAATAAATTCCTCCTCCCCCTGCCACCACTTAACACCGTTTGGGGATCGTTCACAAGGAACAGTTGAGAAGAGAACACCGGTTTGGCTTCGTAGTTCTTTCATGTGAAGTTATTTAAAATCACTAAACTAAGCTGCAGTGCTCTGTGGCGTAGTGGTTAGCGTGCTGGACAATTCACATTATATTTTCACGTTCGCGCCGACCTACCGTAGTCGTTTTTTTTTGTTGTTTGTTTTTTTTCCTAAACAACTGGAATGGACTTTTCTTGGTGGCCGAACTGTTAACGTTGCAGATGTTTTTTTTGTTTGTTTTTTTTCACACTTTATTTTCCTACTTTTACTCATGACTCCGGGTTTGATCCTTCCTACTTACCTACCATAACATTTTTTAAAACTCCCCCCCCGTCCCAGGAACAAACACTCGGGCAACGCCGGGTACCCCCGCTAGTAATACTATAAAACAGTACACACATTCTCAAACCAATAAAAGACAACGTACACACATGCAGTGGAAACAGCTTCAAAATAATGCCAATCTTCCAAACAGACAATTATTTTTATTTACTTACACAGGAAAAAAACTTCATCACAAGATCACTCCTGAACTGAACAGAGCCTAATATCAACACAAAAAAACATGAAATGCAAGGCACACTCGCATGCACATCCATTTACATATACATATACACACCCACATATAAATCAGAACCGACACATTAAAACACACACGCGCGCGCGCGCGCATACAACCACATAGACATAACACCCCTATCTCTATTGCAACACACTGAACAATACCAACCCTACTTAACCTCGAAACCAACAACACTAGGAAACACCTAGAACCATAGTATAATATCTGTTCCAACACCTCGCTCCCTCCTCAGTTAGTGGAGGAGAAACCTCTCATGACTGAGACAACTATCATCCCTTGTATCATCCCCCTCCCATACCTATACCCCTCCAATTGGCCCCTCCCATCTGGGGAACAAAATTTTCCCCAAACTAGGAACCGATCCTGGGTCTGGCCATACCCACATGGGGAGACAAATAAATAGAAACATTAAAAAATCTCCTATACATATTTTTAAATACACCCCTCTATCTAAACAAACATAATATAAAGAATACCCGAAAAGCTTGAAACGAAAAATCACAATACTAAAATCCAAGAATCCAAAAAATAAATATCAAAATGGAATGAAAGCACCCCTACCCTTATTTCAGAAGAGCTGGTTCTCCCCCCCTCCTCCTCACACATACACATTAGTAACGACCTTGGATCACAGTCACCTTCCTAGAGAAGCAAATGACCTCATAATACTATAAAACAGTACACACATTCTCAAACCAATAAAAGAAAAAACACACACACACCCTACCTAAAGAAAAAGAAAAAAACACAAGCAGAAAGAAAGAGTGAGAGAGAGAAACACAACACAGGAGTAACCACAGCCGAGGTCAGCGGCCTCGACAAGCCCAATAAAAGAATAATAAAAATTGAACAGCCCAATGAATAGTAGACACTTACACGCCTCCACCCCTTGGAAAAACTTCAAATTAACTACGAAAATGCCATTTTTACATCTCCAACACATTTGAAACTAATTTCTGACGAGGACGCTTCAAACGCGTAAAAACGATTTCAATGATTTAAAAACATTATTACAATGATCCAAACACAATTCTCAATGAAAAACCAAGACACGGAATAATAAAATAATGTTAAAAAATACACATTGCTGGTGACTACCCCCTTATTTTTATATGTATATGTGTGTATATATAAGTGAAAGTGTCTGTCTGTCTGTGTGTCTGTGTACATTTTCCTTCGCAATAACTCTGTTAATTTTAAGTCTACAGACTCGAAATTTGATATACAGGGTACTGAGATTTGGGAAAATCGATGTGATCTGTTTTCGGTCAGAAATTTGGCGATGACAGGGTCAAAGTTCAACGATTTGACCTTTGAGAACTCTACCAAACTCCTCCGACAATTTTGGGTCTAAACACTTGAAATTTTAGATATAGGTTCCTTGGACATGGATCTAACTTAATAACTTGATTAGAGCCCAAAACAATAAATTTTAAGGAGTCATAATAGGGGTCAATTTTAAAAGAATTGACCGTGTCTTTTGGGGGTTTTTTGTTTGTTTGTTTTTTTGTTTTTTTGCTTAGCATACATCTCCAAACACCCGAGCAACGCCGGGCACCCATGCTAGTATATCTATAAAAGGGAACATGTCTGTCTGTCTGTCTGTCTGTCTGTCTGTCTGTCTGTGTACATTTCCCTACGCAATTTTTAGTCTACAGACTCGAAATTTGATATACAGGATACTGAGATTTGGGAAAATCGATGTGATCTGTTTTCCGCCAGAAATTTCGCAATTAAGGGGTCAAAGTTCAACGATTTGACCTTTGAGAACTCTACCAAACTCCTCTGACAATTTTGGGTCTAAACACTTGAAATTTTAGATATAGGTTCCTTGGACATAGATCAAACTTAACTTGATTTGAGCCCAAAACAATAAATTTTAAGGGGTCATAGGGGTCAAAGTTTAAAAAACAAATTCACCTCTGCGGTCTCCACCAAATTACTCAGACAATTCCTGGTCTAAACATTTGAAATTTTACATAAAGGGTATTCAGAGATAGGGCAAGCTTTTTAATCGGTTTGGGTCGAAAATTTTTAGTTACCAATATATAAATGTATGTATGTATGTTTTCATGTCTGATTAAAACTTTCGACAGAGGCGACGGATTTAACCAAGATCAGTATCGTTTTGAAGATCGGCCTTTCAGACGACAAATATCGAAAAAAAAATGGCTAAAAACTTTATATTCACCTTCAACTAGGCACTTTTCCACAGGGGGGAATTCGCTTTTTTCGCCGATATTTTTAAAAGTCATCCTCTCCTTTCGATTAATTTAAACATGTTACTTCCGGTTTGGCGGTGGTCGTAACAGAAAAGACGTCAGGTTCCCCCCTCCGTTCTTTTTCTCCTTCGCGGTACTGGTTCGAGCCTGCCTTCCTACTACCACTTTGTGTATGTGAGTTCCTTTCTCATATGTTCCGAAATGATTAAGCCTATCTTTTGCAAATTTCACACAAAACGAATTTATATATCTTAGATGTGTTGCGAAAAGAAATTCATCCAGTAAGTATCAAAAATTGAAAAAATTCGATCTTAAAAATAGCTTTTCTCTATTATACATAAAAAAGAATAATTTTTACAAGGGAATGTTTTACGTTACACTGGCCAAGGGAGATAATAAAATTTCAGTTAATCATTTCTTCTTAAAAAAAAAACAGATTTATTATAATCTGGAGATGTAGTAACAGAGCATTCGACAACAGATGAGTGATTCCCTATTCAAACCCGAGTGTACCGGAATTTCCATGAAGAACGTTTATGTCCAAGAATTTTCCATCGGTGGAACACAATGCCACAGAATTGCTTCCCTAATGATGTAGTATTCTTCGATTCTAATCTCAACGAATACTTAAGCAATTTAATCCTTCCTTTTCTACTCATCATTTCCAATCATCTCATGATATTGTTCATAATCCAATTAAGAATCGCGTTAACATTTATCCTCGAGTAGCCGTCAGGTCTTGATAATTTGTGACTCAGTAATATAAAACAATCTCTGTAATTGAAAAAATACTTTGGAAAAGTTGATAAAAGCAATAATTATAAATTGTCGGTTTATGTGACGAATGTTTGTTGCGTAGTTTTAATTTTTAACCTAAAATTTCTGTGTAGAGAAAATTTCTGTGTAGAGAAAATTTCTGTGTAGAGAAAATTTCTGTGTAGAGAAAATTTCTGTGTAGAGAAGGGCTGCCATAAAATGAGTGTTCTACTTTTGTATGACCCGATACACTTTAATTTAAATGAAATACTTTGAAGTGGAAAGACGTAATGAACATTCTTGGAGGATCATGTTGTTTATCCGGTTACACCTTGCCACCTAGCGATACCATCACTATCCAACATGAGAATAGGTTTCAGTTTTCTTCCGGCTCCTAAAAGTTTTTTTCTAGCTACAATATGCGTCCATTCAATCTACGCGTTTAGTGATGGAAATATTGTTTCAATCTGAAGCGTGACAGACTATCAAAAATGCTATTTCACGCTTATGTGTGGCCGACCGACGAATCTATAATGATATGATAAGGCGTCTAACACCGATTTCCATCGATTCCCAATAATGTCATCATCATCATCATAGTCATCATCATTGTTAAGAGTTTTTACATAGGCCACCATCAAAGATTTCTCCTTGAGAACAACCTGTGATGTTCCCTTAAGTTTGAGTGACAACAAGTCTCCCCTGATTTTCAGTAATCTCCATCTCTCTTGATAACCTTTGCAAATCAATCGGCGTCATCTCAGCAGCCGTCCATCACCAATCACTCGTTGGCAACAACCATTAGTCTTCAATGGGATTTGTTGGCAATAAGCCTCTTAAAGGGCCCACTCCTCCTCGCACACATCCAATGAAGGTTTGGTTAGTTCTTTACATCCTCCTTAAACTTACTCGATTATTTGGTGCGGCGTCAGTTTATACTGACACTATATTTGGAGGTGGGACTTACAATTATGTAGTTTCAGTTTTTATGATTCTATGTGGGTTTTTTTTTGTTTTACCTCTGTGGTATTTTCTATATATGCCCTCTCATGTGCTTTAGTCTCCACATTCAAGGGTTCTCCTCAATATATCAGCCGTTTTCATTGTTGTTATGCGTTGTATCTTCCCAACCATCCCGATGGTGATGATGATGATGATGATGATGATGATGATGATGATGATGATGATGACAAGCTTTCACACAGGTCATCAAAGATCACTCCTTGAAAACAACTTGTGGTGTTCCCATGAGTGACAACAAGTCTCCCCAGATTTCCATTATTCTCCGCCTCTCTCGACAACATTTGCAAATGAATTTGCGTTATCGCTACAGCCGCTTACGATTGATTTCTCGCTGGAAGCGGCCATTGGTTTCCACTAGAATTCGGGTAGCAATAAGCCTCCCCAAAGTCCTAGTTTTCTTCGCACTTGTCCAACCGAGGTCTGGTCAGTGCTCTTTCCTCGGTCTGTCTATCCTCCTTGACCCTTCTCGGCTATTTAGTATCACTCTTTTCAGGAGGAGTGATGATGGGGGAAGTGGGAGGAGATGGGAAGGGGATGGGGAAGAGGATAGGGGAGGGGATGCAGGGATGCAGCTCTAATGCTCTTGGTTACATGTAACGCTTCTTCATGTTTTGTCTCTGCAGCAGTGGCTCATGTGTATTAATCTCTGCATTCAAGGTTTTTCTTAATATTTCAGCTGTTTTCATTATTGTTATTTGTCTTATCTTTCCAGCTATTCTTCTGATTTCAATTTCAAAGCTTTTCGGAATTGTTCCTAATGGTCCTACTAATGTAGGTATTATCTTGGTTTTCTTCATCTTGCATATCCATTTCAGCTCTCTGGCTAGCTTTGTGTATTTGTTGGATTTTTCCTTTTCTTTGATATTCACCCTGTGGTCGGCTAGAACAACAAAATCTACGATTTGACAGGACCTTTCTTTCTTGTTGTCTTCTTGTGGATATGTTTGCCTGTTTGTATATCCATGTCCCATAGGATTTTGTGATTACAGTTTTTAAGTACCGTTGCCGGTTTATGCTTATACCATTTGTCTGTGCGTTCGAGATGCACTTGTTTGTATAATTCCCAGTGTACTGTCCTCCCAACTTTGTCGGGTCTGTTCTTGTACTCCTTGGGCCAGTTTACTGCATTCGCTTACCATATGGTTTATCGTTTCGTCCCTTTGTCCACAGAGTCTGCATTTGCTGTTTTCTTGTGTTTTGTCAATCTTTGCTTTGATGTGGTTGGTTCTTATCGATGTATTTTGTGCTGCAGTTATTAGTGATTCAGTTTCTCGATTTACATGTCCTTTTCGCATCCATGTCCAAGTGTTTTCGTTATTTTCATCTTTTGTCATTCTTATGAATCTTCCGTGTAGTTGTTTCTCTTTCCATTTTTTTTTCTTGTTTTATCTTTTGTTTCTGTTTTGTTGATTTTTTTTCAATGGCTCTCGTTGCCATAATTATCCTTTCAATATTCTGTATTATGTATTTTTCTAGTTCTTTTGCGTGTGTGTATGTGTGTGTCATTCAGATTTCTATACTAACCAGTCATCCCGCCGTCTTTTCTTTTCACTTAGAGTCAGTAAGCATATTATTATAATTATCATTGTTATTTAATCCACAAACGACCTACTTTTAAATGATTGCCGGCCATGTTGCGTAACATATTTTGTTGTTTTATGAACCGTGTGTTCGACGAGAAACGTGAAATACGATAGTTATTGTGCAATCTCGTCAGAAAAACTCTGTGCGGTTGGGTGAAAAAAAATATTGCCTCATAACAAGTCTATGAATAAATGGTTTCGAATCTCAGCAGTTGGATTCTCGCGGCTTCATCAGGGATATCAGCTAACTCGTCAGTATCTTGAGGGAGATGGGTTTGTGGTTTTATTTATATTTATATATATATATATATATATATATATATATATATATATATATATATTATTTGTTTTTGTTTTACGATACTTTTTGAACGAACTCAATTATTTATACGAAAGTGTATTTTTACTTAAATGCAAGTTAAGATTAATTTGACCAATTTGGTACCCCAAATGGGGAGCGGCATATGTATTGTTTCTAATATATATATACTAGCAGGTCGCCCGGCATTGCGCAGTCGTAAAATACGCTTAAATATGATATTTTGATTAATGCAGATTTCGTATTTATTATTATATTATATTGGACCCAATGTATAGTGATGATTTACAAGATTTAAAAAAATGACTCGTGCATCATCACCGAGAATCGAAACTAAAACATTTAGCTTACGATTTACTTTTCCTTTGACGTTAATGCATGAGCTATAAAAACATATTTGCTGCAAGGTTAAAAATTAAAGCATGAACCAATAGCTATTACGTTATGCATGCATATTCGTAATTCCTTTGTTCGACCTTCACCTGGCAAATTCATTTTTTTAATTTCACACTTTTGCACTGATTTTCTCCGGCTAAACCCCAACTATAAAGTTTCGTAAGGGTTCGGATGCCCTATATATTAAGTTTCATGTGTGTGGACCAAAAACTGACAGGAGTTTAGTAGGAAACTTTTTTAAACAAATATACATATGCATACGTAAATATATATATAGAAAGAGGTTTGTGTTTACTATAACCTTTTTATGCAAATATAAATCATGTAGAATATCTGCATGAATATAATTACACGTAATAACTTATTAAAGATGATCATCCCATGAATAAACTAATAGGGAATTAATTAAAATGAATGTTTAAAAAATATGCACATTAGCTAGATCTTTTGAAGATGAATGCAATTCAACGACCCATATATAACAAAGTTGTATTTTCTTTTTAAATAAAAGAAAAAAGGGGTTGTTAATATGAATATCAATACATACACACACACACACATATGAAAAATTTCCCCCACTCTTTATCTGTGCCTAAATCAAAACGTGGATTCCACGAACAAAACTTCTTTCTTAGAACTGCACGCCTGTGGAACTCTGTTCCGTCTCCTGCTTCCCACCTGACTACAACTTGGATATCTTCAAGTCCAACGTTAACAAATTCCTAATGAACCGCCGCCTTAAGTAAACACTTCATCAAATCTCCACACTAACGTACTGTACTTGCAATAACCCTTATCCCTGAGTGGCTTCCGGGTCTTGATAAGTGGTGACCACCGTGTAAAATATATATATATATATATATATATATATATATATATATATATATGACAGAGAAAGAGAGAGATGTGTGTGTATTTCATATTTAAGCATTCAGTCTGACCATTCCTAACGAGGATAAAACACGAACGTCACTGTAACTTAGTTCCTATGAGAATATTTTCATAACTCACTATACATAAATTGATGTTAATGAAGATGACAACTTTACGCCAAAAAAAAAAACGGTCAAACTTTAAAGATATTTCAAACAGATGCAGATCTCTACAAGTTTTTGCATGTCGTAAGAAAATGATCAATTTACAAGGGTAAAAAATATATTTATATGTGCTTTTTTTTTACACAGTGATCACCACTTATCAAGGCCCGGAAGCCACTCAGGGATAAGGGTTATTGCAAGTACAGTACGTTAGTGTGGAGATTTGATGAAGTGTTTACTTAAGGTGGCGGTTCATTAGGAATTTGTTAACGTTGGACTTGAAGACGTCCAAGTTGTAGTCCGGTGGGAAGCAGGCAGACGGAACAGAGTTCCACAGGCGTGCAGTTCTAAGAAAGAAGCTTTGTTCATGGAATCCGCGTTTTGATTTAGGCACAGATATAGAGTGGGGGAAATTTTTCACAGTGGTTTCAGCTAGACGGGTGTTTTTCGTGAAAGATTGGCGAGGGGAGACCAGAGATTGGAGTGCAGACGAGCACCTGCCATGAAAATAACGATGAAACAAGGATAGGCTCGCAACGTCTCTTCTGTGGGAGAGAGGCTGCAGGGTAGAGAAAAGGGCATCCCCCACTAAGCCACAAAGTCTATTTTGTACTCTGTCAAGGCAGGATAGGCTGTTTTTAGCAGCTCCTGCCCAGATATGGCAACAGTATTCCATCCTTGGACGTACTTGGCTTTTATATAAATAGAGAATTGCATCAGTAGTGAGATATCTTCTGGAGCGGTAGAAGGATCCCACCATCTTTCCAGCGATCTTGGCAACAGACTTGATGTACGTGTTCCATTTCAGATCAGGAGTAAAGGTCAAACCCAGAAGCTTGTCAAAACACGGGGCCTCACCCAAACGAGAGCCATCCATCACAATTGATGCCAGATGGGGATCAGAGCGTTGATGATGTAAGGATAGGAGTTTGGTTTTGGGTGCATTAAAGGTAACTCGATACGGGTCTGGAACTGGGGCATGCTTTTTTCACAAGATGGTGGCAATTAGGCTTGCTTTGGTGTTGTGGAAAGTCATGTTGGTGATGTTCTCGACGTATTTTTGTTTTTTTTTTACATGGGTGTCACCACTTATCAAGGCCCAGAGGCCACTCAAGGATAAGGGTTAATAGGTATACATTAGTCATTGTGATTTTAGCATAGTAAACAGTGGGAATTTTGTAACTTGGATTACTTAGGGGGACGATTCAATTAGAACTTGTTCACATTGGACTTTTTCTTTTTTTTTTCATAGGTATCACCACATTATCAAGGCCAAGAGGCCACTCAAGGATAAGGGTTAAAGAGTGTACAGTAGAAATTGGACAATATAATAATCATTAGTAATGAAAATTTGTTAAATTTGATAACTTATATGGAACGGCTCATCAAGAACTTATTTACGTTAGACTTGAAGACAACCATATTGTAGTCAGCCGGAAAGCAGGAAAACGGAAGACAATTCCACAGGCGTGCAGTTCTAATAAAAAAGCTTTGTTCATGGAATCTACGTTTAGGTTTAGGCACAGATAAAGAGTGGGGGGAATTATTGATAGTGTTTACAGCTAGACGAGTGTTTCTTGTGAAAGTTTGGCGAGGGGGGACCATAGATTGAAGCTCAGTCGAACACTTTCTATGAAAATAACGATACATCAGAGACAAACTCGCAACATCTCTTCTGTGAGATAGAGGTTGCAAGGAAGAGAAAAGGACATCTCCTACGAGGCTACGAAGTCTATTTTGAACTCTATCAAGGCAGGACACGTCCTTTCTAGCAGCTCCTGCCCAGATGTGGCAACAGTATTCCATCCTTGGACGTACCTGGCTCTTATATAAATAGAGAATTGCATCAGCAGTGAGATATCTACTGGATCGATAGAAAGATCCCACCATTTTTCCAGCGGCCTTGGCAACGTGTTCCATTTAAGATCAGGAGTAATGGTCAAGCCCAGAAGCTTGTAAAAACTTGAGGCCTCCTGAAGACGAGAGCCATTCATTTCAATTGATGCCAGATGGGGATCAGAATGTTGATGATGTAAAGAGAGAAGCTTGGTTTTAGATGCATTAAAAGTAACCAGCCACTCCTTTCCCCATTGTACTACGTGCTCAAGATCAGAGGAGAGAGAATTGGAGAGAACTTGGTCGTTTACTGTCTTAGATGTGCTACCATAAATGGTAGTGTCGTCAGCATAAATGTCTACAAATGATGTAAGGATGTGATTTGGAAGATCATTAATGTAGATCAGGAAAAGAGTTGGGCCCAGGATGGACCCCAGAGGGACACCGGCATTAATACTGTGGGCTTCTGATTTTTGCCCCTCAACTACTACTCTTATGAACCTATCAGAAAGAAATGATTTAATAATTGAGAAGACATTTCCAGCTATACCATAGCTAGAGATCTTATGAAGTAAACCTTTATGCCATACCCTATAAAAGGCCTTAGATATGTCAAGAGCAATTGCCCTAGAAAGGTTGCCTCCGTCGAGAGATTTGCTGATCCTATGAGATATAACTGTAAGCACATCTGCTGTAGATCTAGCAGAACGGAAACCATATTGAGTGTCACTAAGAAGGTTATTTGGTAGAAGGTATGACCAAACGAAGTAGTACAGCGGGTTCAGATCGGAGAACCATCCGAATTTGCATTTTGAGGGTGCTGGCAATGGTCCTGTTATCAAAATTTGGATCGATAGAAAGCATGAGTTGTACAGCGGTGCATCTCTCAGTTGTATTAATAAAATGTCTTACTTGTTATGTCTGCGACAAATTCCATTATTAATTTCGGAAAAATTCCCTTTTCAAATGGTAAGCGTAACAGATCGATTCAAAGCATGCTAGATGATGGAGCAGAAGTTGGGTAGCTATGTGGGGTCTCGGAGCAAATGTGAGTAGGGGATTTATGTATGGTATGATTAGGTAATTAACATGTTTATAATTTTATTTATTTCTATTTATTTATCTTCTTTTTTTTTGGTTTGTAACTTGTTGCTTTAGCGTGAGCTTTTTTAATTTTGTATGTTTTCTATTTTGTTGTCTTTATCATTATTACTATATTTATTTTTCTGCTGGTGTGTGCGGTGTCTACGTTTATCTGGGTCACTTAAGTCGCTAGTGGGCTGTGTCCGGTCAGCTATTGAAGGATATTGTAGGGGTGGGATGTGAGAGAGGAGGGGAGGTGAGGTGCGGGTTGATGCGCTCTCGGTCGGCAGCTGGGTGTTTAGGTTAGTGTTGCCAGGAGTAGGAAGATAGTTGAGGAGGGGGGAATTGGGATGACATTCCTTAGAAGTTGTTAATTTATTTATTTCCATGAGATTATAAGTGGTAGTAGATTTTTTTTGCTAGCTATATTTTAATTATTATTATATATCTATATATACATATATATATATATATATATATATATATATATATATATATATACTACTGTTTTTATTTATTAAATTTCTTTTATTACATTATTATTTATTTATGTTTTTTATATATATAATTTATATGGGAGGGGCTTGTTGTAATGTCCTATCTGGATAGTGAGTTGGGCTGTGGGCGGTGTGGAGTGGTGTATATGTTCTAATGGGTTATGGTTGTAATGGTAAGTCTTAGGTGGGAGCAGTATGTAAAGTTATATAATGAATGAAGATCCGAGCTCCAGTCTATTGTTGAGTTCTGGCCGTAATTTGGATATTAGTAATGATTCTTTTATGCGAAGATTCCCAATATTACGTTCTGTGGTTAAAATGTCGACTTTAATAGATGTATTAGTGTATATATATGTGTGTGTGTGTGTGTGTGTGTGTGTGTGTGTGTGTGTGTGTGTGTGTGTGTGTGTGTGTGTGTGTGTGTGTGTGTGTGTGTGTTTAAATGATTAAATGAGCCAATCCGCTATCCGTCGTCATACCTGAAACATAATCTCAATCTGAGTGAGAATAATTTCCTTTTAAAAACGTACTTCTGCAAACCCAAACAATTCTTAATGAATTTTCTTAGCCTAAACATGGATTCCATGAACAAAGCTCCTTCCTTAGAACTCTGTTCTACTGATCGGCTTTCCAGCTGATTACAATATCATTATCTTCAAGTCCAACGTAAACAAGTTTTGTGCAGCCGTAAATAATCAAATAATACCAAATTATTTCTACAAACCATTATTACGCAACTATCCCAATCACTACAATACACACGTTAACCTTTATCCGGCGCTGCTCGGTCGTACAATATGCTTAAGCATGATATTTTAATCTATGCAGATGAATTGTTATAGAATCAACCCTCTATGGATTATTATATATTACGAGGAATAATTTGCCCGGTGGACTAATTTGCAAGTAAATTTTAAAAATAATGATAATGTCATTCATCAAAACCTATCCAAGAACACTGCCAGACACATAAAGTACTTTCCTGTGAAATTTCATAAAAATTGGCCCAACCATTTTCGAGTCTATACGGAACTCGAACTCTCTCTCTCTCTCTCTCTCTCTCTCTCTCTCTCTCTCACACACACACACACACACACACACATACACGTCATGCTTAAGCATAATATTTTAATTTATGCAGATTGCGTATGTATTATTATAGAATCAATCCTCTATTGATTATTATATATTACGAGTAATAATTTGCCCGATGGACTAATTCGCAAAAAACAATATTAAAAAAAAAATAACAATAATGTCGTTCATCAAATTCCGTCTGTTTGTTTACAATATCACGTCAGATGATGTTTGAGCTGATGATAAATGCTCTGAAAAAGTGACTTCTGATTAATGTTTTGTTTAAAAATATGCAAATAAAGAAATGATTTGTGGCAATTTTATATTGTACCGCTTATTTTATCGTATATTGAACTCATTATTAAAAAAAAAAAAACAAAAAAACATTAAAATAAAATGAGGTATACCCGGGCTGGAATAGGGAATCATTCTATCTGTAGTCGAATGCTCTACCACTGAGCTATATCTCCAGATGACAATAAATCTGTTTATATTTTTAAGACATGATTTACTGAGATTTTATTATTTTCCTTGGCCGGTGTAATATAAAATATTCCCTTGTAAAAATTATTTTTTATATTTAAAAGAGAAAGGATTATTTTTAAGATCGGATTTTTTCGATTTTCGAAACTTATTATATGAATTTTTATACAAGACATTTCTAAGAACACTTCCAGAAATATAAATTACATTTGTTTGAAATTTGTAAAAGACACGCTGAGCCTTTTCGGAACATGAGGAATGAACACACACATACACACACTCCAATATATATATATATATATATATATATATATATATATACAAAAAAGACGGAGAGAGATAGAGAGAGAAAGAAAGAGAGACAGACACACAAAGACAGAGAGAGAGAGAATTTTCTATTTCTATTTGTCA
Organism: Euprymna scolopes; assembly: GCF_053919585.1. Classification (NCBI taxonomy): domain Eukaryota; kingdom Metazoa; phylum Mollusca; class Cephalopoda; order Sepiida; family Sepiolidae; genus Euprymna; species Euprymna scolopes. Next base: position 85,989,207 of record NC_136508.1, on the reverse strand, counting down.
ATGGCACACAATTCTTTTCTGCACTCACTCAATACTTAAATTACCCGTCATCCTCTCTGGCGTTTCAATAGGCAGCTCAGCTCAGCACCACCCGATGCTCTGTCGCTTTCTGTTCAATCCTAAGGGGTATTTTTCACTCCAAATTGGCAGTAGATTACGGATTTTTGCTTTCACTATCATCAGGTTTGATGCCAACACCTCCCATCACGCCAGGAATTATTCGGTGCCAAAAACCAAAGACCACATGCACCTACCCATTAAGATTGCATACCTGAAACTCTGAAACGCAACCGTGGCACTGCGTTTGGTACTGGAAGCGAGCGACTGTATGTCTCCACTAATGTGCAATGCGAGAGTTGTAAAGATTGCCAAAAATCTATCGCCAATTTCGTTATGCTAATTACATTTGATTCCTATTTTTCTACAGTTTCAGCGGCCGATGACATCATTTCAGTAGATGTATTAGCTAATGGATAATTTAGATAGCTAGATGTAACGAATATTGTCTAGGATGGATAGAAAGCATGCCATGGATAGATAATATATTAATATATTTATATGTGTGTGCGTGTGCGTGTGCATGTGTGTGTGTGCATGTGTGTGTGTGTGTGTGTGTGTGTGTGTGTGTGTGTGTGTGTGTGTGTGTGTGTGTGTGTGTGTGTGTGTGTGGATGCATACACCAGTTACAGGCTAAATAGCATTAATACGTGCGGTGATGTTCCCTCGTGTTTGTAATGGACTATGTCAGACATGTATTTCATAATTAGTTCGATTATCTTTCACTTAATAACCCGACAGTGATAAAGAGAGTGAAAAAAGAGAACGAGGAGAAAAGAGAGAGATGGAAACGAGAATAGTAAATACTGTATCAAATAAGAGTGAGGGTGTACGCTATACACTATTAGAGCGTGAGAGTAACAAACAGAAACTCTGGATAACTAAAAGATGAGTAAAAAAAATACGATTCATTAAAACAATTAAAAAGTATTTTCTTTTAAGAATAATTTAATATGCATTTTGTGTGATTAAAATATATAAAAATACATAAGAGAAAAGGGCATTGAGGAAACAAGCATTAAACTCAGCTGACGCTTTTCGACGTTACCGCATCTCGTCGGGGTCCTAAAGTGATTCGTGCAATCAAATAAAACTCTCCAGAATATCGAGAAAAAAGTGAGAGCTGGAAAGTTAACTGAACATGTCATCTATTTTTACTCTGATTAGACGGCCACTCCCCCTCCCCAACACATTTGCCGAGCTTATGTACAATAAACTTACCTTCTCTCCTACTTTCATTCTCCCCCTACAATGTACGCATACTTATTTTTACAGCAAACCATTAAACCGACTTAAGATTTATGCGCATTCATTTTTAGGCGCAAGTAAGTCCTACCTGTGACGTGCATAAAAGTTATTAAAACCGAAAATCACGTTATATATTCGAGTAGAATGACTTTTAAATGAGAAATAAGGTGCTTCTATACTATAGCACCCAGATGAAAAAACAAATTCTTACTCTAGACACACAGAAAATTTAGCACAACAGAAAATTCCTGAAAAATATTGAGTTCTTTCATTTTTAAATTAGAAAAAAAGGTACTTGTACAGTATTCCACCCAGGAAATAAAGTACTTGTTCTGTATAGTATCCATATGGAAAACAAAGAAAATTTTACCTGTGGCGTACATAAGCTATCAAAACCGAAAATCATGTAATATATTGAGGAGTATAACATGTATACAAGAAATAAGGTGCTTCTTCACTATAGCACTCTGATGTAAAAACAAACTCTCACCTTTGACATACAGAAAAGTTAGCACAAAAGAAACTTATGTAAATTATTTTAAATATGTGTTGTACATTACCCGCCTTTGGTAAGGAATTTTATTTCATATACGTGCTGTAAATTTTCTGTCCTAGGGAAGGTACAATTATTTCATACATATGTTGTGTAATACCCGTCCTAGGGTAGGTAAAATATTCTTTTGCTCAATATGACAAATGATACATAGACATAAAAAAAATTCCTCTATCCTAAGAATAACAGGTATGTTCAAAATTAACTTCATTTTTCTCATTGTCTTATACGGTCCCGAGCAACGTCGGGTGGCCTTGCTAGTATATATATATATATATATATATATATATATATATATATATATATAATTGAATTTAAACTCTGTAAATTAAAATTTACAACAAATTTATTATTCGACAAGAAATGCAGATTAAAAATTTTTCTTATTCCATGGAGTTTCAATGAATGACGCATATCCTTAGAGGAATGTAGTTAGTAAAATGATGTTCATAGGCTGGTTATGAAATTTGCTGCCACTTGGATTACAATTTTTGTGTCTATCTCGTGTGCATCTACGCATCTGACTATTCATCATTTTCATTTTCTTTGGATTTTAACACTCTTTTCAACTTTACTTCATCAAGCTTGAACTTCCTTTGGGATATCCTTTTAACCTATGCGTTTCCGCATTTTAATTTTATAAATTTCCATATGAATGTGATTTCTTTCATAATTTGTAGTTTTCAATTTATGTGCTAACCAGCTAAATTTATAGCCAGCCTATAAATATCATTTTGCTAACTACTTTTCTGTGGGGATAAGGGCCATTCTTTGAAACTCCATGGAATTAAAAAAAAGTTGACGTCTTTAATTTATATTCTTTGTCTCATAATAAATGTGTAAATTTTAATTTACAGTTTAAATTCAATTTCTTATATTACTGCTCAAATATTGAGCTTTTTAATCTGGTTAGCAATGTCATATAAATATACATATTTATATTTATACTTGCTTTAAGTTTATAGAATTATTCAATTTGTTAACTGGAAAAAAGATTTGGGCGAAATTCATACATATATATATATAAAGAACACGGAGAAAAATGTACGTAAATCAATGTATAAGTCATTATCAAATATTGATTTGTTAAATAAATCGCTATTTAAGTATAACTTTGAAAATACGACCGATTTAATTTTGAATATAAGATATATACGTGTATATGCGCCCGCGCTCGATGGAGAAAGCATATGCAGTAATGGTACTGTGCGCATGCCCGTTTGCGTAAATCCTATAAATATCTTGCTTGTGTCAAGGTCTTCTTTTCCGCCCCTGTTTGATCTCTAATGCTGTCTTCGTTTATAATGCAGTGAAAGATTCTTATGCTGCCATATTTTAGGGTCGGAAACCACGGCGGGCGGGGGGGGGTCTGTGATTTGTGAAACAAAGGAAAAGCGATGCTATTAATGCTTCAACAGATACGATTAACCTCATTCCCACTTGATTATTTAAAAGGAAAGGAGGAATATGTAGCGGCGAATTGTTCATTGCTAAAACATTATGAACTTCATACGAAATGAATTCAACTTCATAAACATGCACACACACACACACACAAACACACACACACACACACACACACATATATATATATATATATATATATATATATATATATATATATATATATATATATATATATATATATATATATATATAGTGCTACGCAAAAGTATTGGATACATTACATTTTTCTTCATAACTTTAATTAGGGTTAAAGATTTTACCTAAAATTTTGGTCAGTATATTTGTATTACTAACCGAAATTATATTTGGAGCAGTAATTACAAAATTACAGTTTAGAAAGTTTATATTTAAGGAAAAATATGGATTAACAAACGCAAAAGTATTGGATACCCTTTTAAACAATTCTTTTTCTGAAATAAATTTAAATGACCTTTGCTCAAAGGCAATGCAACCAAATATTAAATCAATGTATCCAATACTTTTGCGTTAGTTGATTTATATTTTTCCTTTAATATAAACTTCCTAAACTATAATTTTGGAATTACTTCCCCAAATATGAGTTAGAATAGTAATAGGAATATACTGCCTAAATTTTAGGTTGGCTCACTCTATACCACCAGACACATCTAGCTTACTCCTCACTGTAAGCCACAGCTTACCAAATCTACACAGATGACCGGCTCAAAACTATCAAACCCAACTAGCCTACTTTACACCACCAGTCACAGCTGGTCCACTATATACCATCTGACACGACTGCCTCACTCTACACAGCTAGACCAAACTAGTCCTCTACACATTGTCATACATAACTGTCCCTCTGTAGACGGCTAGTCGTCCATACACGGTTAAACATAGCTTGTCCTTCACATTTTTGTTGCCTTTTAAACATAAAAGTCTGACTTGAATTGTATTCTTGTGCATCAATTGCCCATTCCAATTTTCCAAACGTCCGATTTCAATGGTAATTTGATTCTCTCTTTAATCCGATGACTCCAATTTTCCGACTCGAGTGTTTATTTTATTTTACTTAATTTTCACAAATTCCGAATCTGGAATACTTATTTGAACTTCTCCATAGAACGACTACAATTCTCAGAAAGTTTGACTCAAATGGCAATTTAATCTTGTTTATAACGTGACGACTTAATTTTCAAAAAGTTCGACTCTAATCGAAATTAAAACTTCTCTATTTCACGACGACAATGATTTTCAAAATCTCCAGTTCTCGAATTCTTATTCAAAATTATTCATTACGCCAACTGTAAAAAATTCAATTCTCGTTTCTGTCGCGTCAACTTTACTTTCTTCATACTGAAATAGCTTTAAGATCAAATACGAAAAAAAAGATGGACAGCATTCGCATGATTTCTCATATTCTGAGACGTTCTTCTATAGAATTCGTTATTCTTAACGTAGCTAATTTATTCGTATGCACATCAATACATTTCAAACCACACGTCCGACGATGAATTAAGGGCGTTTATATAGCTGCACGTGATAAAGAATATGAGAGTAACAGACTGAGATAGATAGATAGATAGATAGATAGATAGATAGATAGATAGATAGATAGATATCAACGAAACTCTACTTAATATCAATAAGAATTTCTACCATCTTTATAATAATATCACAGGAAAGGAAAAAGTAAGTTCATATTTACTTACAAAAAATAAGATCAAAATATAATGATACTTAACCTTATGTTTAGAATTCATAAGTTAATAGACATTTAGCAGCTAGATACTAAGTCAATTTTGTGCAGACAAATACACACATTCATAGGCACACACGCGCGTGCGCGCACACACACATACATATATATAATATTTTTGGATATCCACATACGTATATGTTTTATCTTTTCAGAATCGTCAGTGTGGAGATAACAGTTCAACGTGTCCCATAGTTCGCCCCTTTGACTCGAGTCACCTTTAACTCAAATTTGTTGCTTTTGTCGCCATAGTCATTGTAATATCTATATGTAATAAAGAGAAACAGTCTAGTATTCTTTTTTTAAGCGAACATATTTTCAGCTGCCACGAATGTCCGATCATCTAAGTGATTGTACATTTTTCTTCTAAATTTGAAGGCTGTATTTTACCTTTTCTCTGAAAATTCTCATCGTAAACTTTAACTTTAAATGATTCTTTTTAATAAATAGTTTCAATATCCACATATTTTTCATCTTTCCAGTATTATCAGTGTGAAGTTAAATGTTCAACATGTTACACTTTTGGCGTTTTTACTGGAAAAATGTTCAGGAATGGGTAAAATGAATTTTCCGAACAAAATATTTTGAACCGTTTTTATATTTTCTAGCGAACATTAAAATCCAGATTTAAGTATACTATTATTTTTACATCCTTTCCTGAGCCAGTGAAAATATGGCGTTCCCCTGTTCATATTTCTTATACATACAATAAAGGTAAAGGTATGGTGACTCCTTCGCGCGTTTAATACGGCTGAACACAAAGCCAGAAAAGAAAGCTTGACAGTACGTCAGTTCCATTAAGTCTCGTACCGCACCCCGGCCTTTAATACCAAAGAAAGTATAAAAATTAAATGGGAGGTGCATAAAATACATTACAATAATTGTGTATAATTCATTGCAGTACTGAAGTACACTTTACTCCCCCCTCCAAACTATATGTTAACATTCCTTCATTAATAAAGAAACGCTTACCGGAATATGTCTGCCTGTCTATCTATCTATCTATATATATATATATATATATCTCTTTCTCATCATTGCTTTGAGCACTGTTTTATCTAACCGGTGTCCCCGGCGTTACCCAGGTGTTTGAAGGTGTGTTGAGCAAAAAAAATTTTTTAAGTGGTAGCAGGCAGACTGTGCCACGAAAGAGGAAAAGAACGTGAAAAAAATGACGTCTTTGCTGTTGCGTCCATCGCCAAACCGGAAGTAGCGAAGGTTTAAATTAAGGCTAGTCAATCGAAAAGAGGGGGTGACTTTCGAAAATATCAGCGAAAAAAGCAACCCCTCCTTGTAGAAAAGTGCCCAGTTGACGGTGAAGGAATAAATGTTTTTAGTCATTTTTTTTATATTTGTCGCCCGAAGGGTCAAGCTTTTAAACAATACCGATCTTGGGAAAATCCATTGCCTCTGTCGAAAGCTTTAGGCATACATGCATACATTTAAACAGGTGAGATTTATATTACAGAGAATTTAGTTATCTAGAAATATCTTCAAATCCTTCAAAGCCGTTCTACCTGATAAGTCTGTAAAAGTAGTTATTGATGGGTAAAAGTCTGAAACTTAGTATCAATGCCGACGGATGTCCAGGTTATATTTTGGCCCAACTCTCTTCTTGAATTTCCTTAATGATCCTTAAAATGATGTTCTGAAATTATTTGTTGACATCTATCAACATAACTGTCTATGGCAACATTCCGAAGAGCATTGATGATAAAGACATTGCTATTCTCCTTTCTGATCTCAAATATACCGATGTTTTTTTTTCAAATATTTATATTCATATACAAGAAGAATACCCATCCTAGGACAAAGTTAATTTCCTGAATAGACCAGTTTGCAGCACTTTATATTTATTACAAAAGATTAAAATCACAAAGATTTATATCAAGAATCCATATGCTAATTTTTATCAATGACATGATTTTGGTTCTAAGAATATTTCAACATTAAGGCGTAAGCTTAAGAAGTATTAAGAAGAAACTAATATTCACGGAATCTTACTTAATTGGTATCTTATGATTATAGATCCAATTTAGTACAAATCTGAGATACTTGAATTATTAAACGGGAATTGTGTATACATTATGTACATTAAAATTCCTAAAAATACTGCAAAAAATGTAGATAAATAAAAATGAAAGACGTTGGAAAAAACTGGAAATTTTTTGGGGGGGCTGCGTACATTATATATATATATATATATATATATATATATATATATATATATATATATATATATATATATATATATTGAATTGTAATTTTCATTTTATATATATATATATATATATATATATATATATATATATATATATATATATATATATAATGAAAATTACAATTCAATTTACCAAAATGATCCAAGATGGTAAAATTAAAGTAAATTATAAATATTAAAGAATTAATATTTAGAAAATTATCTCAGCCAGATTTTTATCTAGTGTTTCCTTTTCAGATTAAATATGTTTTTAACTCATTTCAAAGTGTTTTTAACATATTTTATTAACTGTTTGCTCATATATAATATATATATACTAGTGTCCAAAACTAGGGGACAAAATTTCACAATCTAATATTTATTAAAAATAACAACTGTGAAAAGCTGAAATTTTTACAACTGGCAGTCGTCATCATCCATAATAACATACTAAAATTTGAATCATTTGCAACGGATAGATAAACAATTTTAACAATAATTTATTTATTTTCAAAATAGGAACGTCCAAAAGTAAGGAACAAAATTGAGAAAAACAATGTAAACACTATGCTATATTCACATTTTTTTGATTTCCTCGAAAGAATAAGCCTTACTTAGTCATTTGTAAACGTTGCATTAGCCGGCACCATGGTGAAACGCCAAAAACTTGATTACTCTGTGAGACAAGCTATTGTGAAGCTACACAAAGAAAAGCACACCATTAGAAAGATTTCAGAGAAAGTGAAACGTTCCAAAAGTGTTGTAGGCAGGGTTGTTAAATCCTACAATGATACTAGCAAAATAGTGCTTTTAAAACCGGCAGATCCCGCAAAACTTCGACAAAAGAAGATCGAATAGTGCAGCGTATGCCATTAAAGGACCGTTTTAAGACTTGCACAGAAATTAAAAGGGTTATGAATAGTACCTCATGTGTTAGTGTGTCAAGACAAACTGTTTCTATACGACTGCAAGAAATAGGGCTGTTTAATCACACCCCAGGGAAGAAACCACTTGTTAGTTTGAAGAATAAGAGGAGATTAGAGTTTCCAAACAGGTATGTAATTTGGACATATGAAAATTGGGCAAAAGTATTTTTCAGTGATGAAAGCAAGTTTAATTTGATGGAAAAAAAACAATATAAAGAGACGTATTGGTGAAAGATTAAGTGCAAAATATACTAAGAAAACTGTCAAGTTTGGGGGCGGAAGCGTCATGGTATATAGCCAAGGTACAATGCCTCCTGTCCAGTTACAAACTCGTGTAAACGCGCAGATCTATAAAAACATTGTTCAAGATCATGTTGTGCCCATCATACAGAATTCAGGTTTCAATAGGGCTACCTTTATGCAAGATAATGCCCCATGTCACAAGGCAAAGGTGGTAATGAGTTACCTTAGCGACTTTCGGAATTATGGATTGGCCACCGCAAAATCCTGACTTAAATCCAATAGAAAATATTTGGAAGACCTTAGTGAAAGTTATGGAAAAAAAAATCCCACTAATACGGAGGATTTGTGGGTGAAGCTTCAAGAAGAATGGGCTAAGATTAGTATCGAGTATTGTCAAGAACTGATTCGTTCTTGTAGTCAAAAATGTTCAGCAAGGGTGCATTTACTAAATATTGATTCCACATATTGTTTTTGGCTGTTTACATTGTTTTTCTCAATTTTGTCTCTTACTTTTGGGCGTTCCTATTTTGAAAATAAATAAATATTATAAGTCTTTTCTATCCTTTGCAAATGATTCAAATTTTAGTATGTTATTGTGGATGATAACGACTACCAGTTGTCAAAATTTCAGCTTTTCACAGTTATTTCTAGCAAATATTAGGTTTTAAACTTTTGTCCCCTAGTTTTGGACGCTACTATATATATATATATATATATATATATATATATATATATATATATATATATATATATATATATATATATGCTTCAGGGTACCTACCTTCATTTAATTCATTCTTTTGTTGTTACAATGAATGCTAACGCATTTTTCCTAACCAAAAACGAACGACCAAATTTGGTTTACAAGATTCAATTGTTGGCAAAAATTATTGTTGCCAATTTTCGATCAACTTGTGCTGCCAAGTCTGTGTTTTATTTTTATAATTCCGTCTGTTCTGGCTGGTTGGACAGATTTGGCATTAGCCACCATTCATCAGATGTTCAGTGATTTCATTGTCGATACCTCGTGATGATGTAATGACGTCGTTAGCATCGCTGTGGGGAGCCAATCTTGAAGCGTGGCAGTGCCAGGCGAAATAATTAAACCTAACATGTACTGAATCGATTTGTCCAAACTGCTGGTTACGTGGTCTTTCTGTCCATAGTTTAGTTTCTTCTTCTATTTTCCGTATTTGTGATACTCGAACGGTGTTGGAATTCTTTTGAATATAGATTGTTGCTGTCACTGAAGTTTTATGCCTTCTATTAAGTCAATGATGTAGGTTAATTTTTTTTTTACTAGTTTGAACTTTGAATTTCGCTGTGAAATATTTTCCATAGTTAAATCAGAAATTGTCATGTTGCAATGAACATTACTTAGAAAATGTAATTCTTCAATTCGTTCACCTCCACTTGCATTATTCCAAGTCAGTCATGACAACGTAAGATTAAGTCAAAGTGTTATCTCGGCCTTACTTCTCCATATATTATAACGTGTCGCCCGACGATATGCCAAGGAAATATTGTTAATTTAAGAATTATTTGGTCAGGGTGAAATTTTGCATAGTACTTACTGTCATCAAAGAGTATCAGATAAATACATCAAATGTAGAAACGGTTAAACAATTTAAATTCTAGCAAAATTCAACATTTGCCAAACTTTTCATGGTTGAACGCGAAAGTCACATGATATGCATGACTTCATCATTGAATAACTATCGTGAGGAGAACCGAAGTTTATTGCCAAATGTATCATAAAATTCTAAGAAGAGAAGTTCTAACTTAGATAATGAACAATATTCTGACGGAGTTTTGTAATAATTAGTTAAGCGATGTAGAGAGTATGACGTACAAACTACAAACAAACAAACTACACCGAAAACATAACCTCATCGGCGGAAGATATAAAATGATAAATATCAGAATTTTACTCTGGAGAAAAAGACTTGTATTTTTAATACAATTTCATCTTTACTTATTCCCTGCATGTGTAAAAAAAACATTCTCAATTTTTCCGTTGGCTAAAACATCAATATGACTATACGTGCGTTTGTCAAAACGTCTAGATTCTATATTTTATAAAGTATATGACAACATGGACACCATATTTTTGTCAATTATTTAGGTGGTGCATATATATATATATATATATATATATATATATATATATATATATATATATATATATATATACTAGCATGAGTACCCGGCGTTACCCGGGTGTTTGGAGGTGTGTGTTGAGCAAAGAAAAAAGTGGTAGTAGGAAGGTAGGTTCGAACCCGTACCGTGAAAGAGGAAAAAAACGGGAAAAAACGTGACGTATTTTCTGTTACGACCACCGCCAAACCAGAAGTTACGTACGTTTAAATTAAGGCTAGACAATCGAAAAGAGGGTATAACTTTAAAAAATATCGGCGAAAAAGGCGATCCTTCCCTGTAGAAAAGTGCCTAGTTGAGGGCGAAGAAATTAATGCTTTTAGCCAATTTTTCTGTATTTGTCCTCTGAATGGTCGAGCTCCAAAACGATATTGATCTTGTGAAAATCCATCGCCTCTGTCGAAAGTTTTGGGCAAACCTGCAAACATACATACATTTATATAGTGGTAGCTCAAATTTTCGACTCAAACCGATTAAAAAGCTTGCCCTATCTCTGAATACCCTTCATGTAAAATTTCAAATATTTAGACCAGTAATTGTCTGAGTAATTTGGTACGGACCGCCGAGGTCAATTTTTTTTTTTTTACTTTGACTCCTATTATGGCCTCTCAACATTTGTTGTTTTGGGCTCTAATTGAGTTATTAAGTTAGATCCATGTCCAAGGAAGCTATATCTAAAATTTCAAGTGTTTATACTGAAAATTTGCAGAGGAGTCTGGCAGAGTTCTCAAAGGTGAAATCGTTGAACTTTGACCCCTTAACAGCCAAATTTCTGACCGTAAACGGATTACGAAGATTTTCCCAAATCTCAGTACCTGGTATATCAAATTGCGAGTCTGTAGACTGAAAATTGACAGAGTTATTGCATAGGGAAATGTACACAGACAGACACATAGACACACAAACACACAGACACTTTCACTTATATATATATATATATATATATATATATATATATATATATATATATATATATATATATATATACCAAGACTAAAGCTGCTTTCAGGACTGCCAGCAATCACTGTAAAAGAGTAATAAAAAATGCAAGAGAGCTATATGCTCAATCCATCAAATCCAAAGTAGCTGAGCAGCGGCTTGATTCCCACCAGTTCCCACCCGTCTAGCTGAAACCACTGTCATTAATTTTCCCCACTCTTTATCTGTGCCTAAATCCAAGTGTAGATTCCATGAGCAGAGCTTCTTTCTTAGAAGTGCACGACTGTGGAACTCTCTTCTGATTGCCTGTTTCCCACCTGACTACAACTTGGATGTCTTCAAGTCCAACATAAGCAAATTCCTGACAAACCGCCCCCTTAAGTAAGACACTTTATCAAATCTCCAATACTAACGATTACTATGATACTATCCCATTGATACACACAATAACCCTTATTCCCAAGTGGCTTCCGGGCCTTGATAAGTGGTAACCTCCATATAAAAAAAAATATAAATATATATACTGACGGTTAGTACGCACATATCCTAGACCTTTTTCTCACAACTTGCCCTGAGCTATGTTCATCTTCCATTCTGTCTCCACTGGGATCTTCCGACCATTCGGTTGTCTCAGTTAAGATAAAAACAAAATGTAAAATAATAAGTCCTCAGTATATTGATACTCTATGACTGACTGGGATAGCTTCTGTACATTTATATCAGATCTACCTCTGCTCTCCATGTTTAAAAAGAATGTCCTCTATAGTATCAAACCTGACAGAATGGTTAATTGAAGGTATAGACCGTTTTATACCCATTGCAGCAAAAACCTATCAGCCAGCCGTGGTTCTCTTCAGAATATGCTGCTGCCATTGCACACAAAAATCACTATTTCCATTGTTTCCGACGTAATAGATGTACTGAGACTAAAGCCGCCTTCTGGACTGCCAGAAACCACTGTAAAAGAGAAATAAAGAACGAAAGAGAGTTGTATGCACAGTCGATTAAGTTCAAAGTAGCTGCATAGCGGCTTGGTTCCCACCAGTTTTGGCAAATAGCAAACAGGGTCCTGAACAAAAGAATGTGCTTAATCCCAAGAACTTTGCAGCTAACTCTACCCTATGCAACCAAGGCCACTAACCTCCAGTATTTCCTCCTGTATCAGAAAACATGCGCTTCAACATACAAATATCTGTGTGTGATGTTGCAAGCTAATCAAAAACCTTGATTTCAGTAAAGCAACTGGCTCTGACGACATTCCTATTATCATGCTCAAAAAGCTCGAACCAGAACTAGCTCCCATACTTACAAAGCTGTTTAAGCGTTGTCTTAAGGAAAATTGCTTCCCAACATCTTGGAAAATTTCATCAGTCAGTCCAGAAGAAAGTGTAGTTATTTTTCCGAGATGGAGCCAGTTCCAGCCAATCTGGTCTCCTGTAGAGTGACAATGTCGACAGACAGCTTGGCAAGTTCACAGTCAAGTAATGTGGTCTTACGAGACAGACCTTGTGCATGAAGGTTGAGATCCGGGTCATGCGTGAAACCCGAACACAGTGTACGAATGTTCCAACTTCCGAGTCGGAGAGTAGTTTTTGAATTATGATTTGTAACAGGTGAATGATTTACGTCCATGATTGCCTGACCACTCCATCGAAGCAGTGGACGTGACGGGGTAGAACCTTACTGACCAGGGACTGCCTGGTTTGAGACGAGCAGTAGCCACCCACTGGGGCTAAATAGCCCCTCCCACCGTTGCGGAGGATCCGAAGCATCTGGTCGCAACTACAATTTGACCAGACTTTTAACTCATAACTATCTTCCACCGTTGCAAGAGCCCGGGCGAAGAAACTCGTACGTTGCCCAAGCGGCACGAGTGGAACTTGACCAGAGCCGGTAGAACACAAGGAAAGACAAGGTCGATATGTTGATACCGACTCTGGCTGCAGGAGATGGCCGTTGGCTCATAAGAAGCTCATCTGACCTTTGATAGGTCTTGTTTTTGGTCCTGCCGCGTGTCCCCACACTCTCCTCACCCAGGCTACCCTGGGCGGGGGAGCTGGTTTAGTCGCCGACGACCCGACCATGAGGCAGCTAGCACTGGGTTACATAGTACCAGTGGAAGTCTGACTCAGCTGACACTCTGATTTTGAGCACATGGTACAATGGGGAAAGAGGTGACTGGTTATTTTTAATGCATCTACAACAAATCTTCTATCTTTACATCATCAACGCTCTGATCCCCATCTGGCATCAATTGAAATGAATGGCTCTTATCTTGGGGAGGCTCCATGTTTTGTCAAGCTTTTGTATTTTAATGGTGGATGCTCTGACGAACTACAAGCCCTTGTACCCCCTCGGCAAAAATACCTCTGACAAACCCGACAAGCAGTGAAGTCCCACTCCTACACAGTTGAGATCCTTAGATGTAAGAAAGCCTTTAATAGCTTCTTCCACAGAATTGCAGGACTTTGGAATTCTCTTCCAGTTTCCTGCTTCCCCAACTGTACTGACATGCAAAAGTTCAAGTGTAATGTAAACAGACATCTTGCTGCTAAACTCCCTACATAGTACCTCTGCAACTTAGGTCCCTGATAGTAGCCCCCTACGTCAAAGTGGCAACGTGCCTTGTTTGGAGTGAAAGTGTAATAAAGACCTTTACTCCTGATCTGAAATGGAACACATACATCAAATCTGTTGACAAGGTTGCTCGTAAAATGGTGGGATCCTTCTACTGCTCTAGTAGAAATCTCACTGCTGATGCAATTCTCTACCTGTATAAAAGCCAGGTATGTCCAAGGATGGAGTATTGTTCCCACATCTGAGCAGGAGCTACTAGAACGTCAGAGCTCCAATCTATGATCCCCCCTCACCAATCTTTCATGAAAAACACTCGTCTAGCTAAAACCACTATCAATATTTTCCCCCACTCTTTATCTGTGCCTAAACCTAAACGTAGATTCCATAAACAAGGCTTCTTTCTTAGAACTGTACGCCTGTGGAACTCTCTTCCATTTGCCTGCTTTCCAATTGACTACGATTTGGTCGTCTTCAAGTCCAACGTAAACAAATTCTTTTTGAACCGTCCCTTTAATTAATCCAATTTACCAAATTTCCGCTACTAACAATTACTACGATATTATCCCATTGACTACTGTACACTCATTAACCCTTGTCCTTGAGTGGCCTCTGGGTCTTGATAAGTGGTGACTCCTACGTAAAAAAAGTGTGTCAATGTAGAGGTTGTCAGGACTTCCAGCGCATGAGCAACCAACATACAACTGGCCATTAGAAAAGCAAGGTGACTGATGATTAAGTCCAACAACTTTGAGGCTTTGTCTTAGAGCTTTATTTATAGACATGGCAAAACTAATTTTTATTTGAGAATTTTAAACGCTTGAACTGAAATGGCATGTCAGAAGTAATAAGGGGAATCCGAGGAATTAACACAGTTTCACCTTTAAAATGTCCAGTTATTATCATGGCTTTAATAATATTATTTTTCAAAGATTTTATTGCTAATCGTGTGCCATTATACAGTTTAGGTGGATCAAGATTTCTTAATAATATAATTGGAGCTTTTCCTTTAATATTAGATTATAATGTGGCATTCCAGTCGGTTGTAGTGAATTTAGAAATTCTACTGCCTGACCTTCATCAATAACACAATGAATGGATTAATAAGAATGCTCTAACCCAGGTAAATCTTGTAAAAGATTATAATTGATCTTTCAACAGCATCATTTCTAGGAGCCAAGATTGTTCTTTCACAAAGCCATCCAACATTGTGAAAACAATATCTGAGAAAACCTTAGTTATCAGGTCACCAATTGAATTTACCATCTGGCCACATGGTAATTTTTGCAATTGAAGATCTCTGTTCAATGTTATTGAACCATCGCCAATGGAAAAGAGGTGATTTGAGAAAAGTTCTGCATCATCAAATAAATGTGTCGTCATATTGACACGAAGAGTGAACATTTTAACTTGGAGCTAAAGAGGTGACGCCTCAAGACATGCATTTAGCTTAGCTGCTTTAGTGCCTTTGGGAATTACAGGTAAGGTTTGATGAAAATCGCCAGATAGCAAAACAGTAAGACCTACTATTAAAGTGTTGTTTTCCTTCAAGTCTTTAAGACTACAATCTAATGCCTGCAATGCACCTCGATGAGACATGGTACATTAATCCCAATCCTGGAACCTCGCAGGATGTTGCAAACACACTCATTTTAAGATTTCTTGGCTAAATCAAGGGGCAACTTGATTTAAAAGGAATGTCTTCCCTTTTACCACCTGTATCATCATTTATTCTACTCACAATGCCACAGATCTGTTGGATTAGAAATATTACAATTATGAAGCATGATGGCAAATAAACTATGTAGCTGCTTGGGTGACTGGAAAAGTGATGATAGTTTTGGTCCTTTTTGCATGGACAGTGTACACTCATGCATAAGAACTGAAAACATTTAACTGACCTTCAACTTTATTTCCTTTCTGTCTACGTTTCCATTTCCTACGAGCATTGTCCCATGTATAGCATTTGGGTAATTCATTGTGGAAAAGAGTACATGCAAAATTATCCTCCCTGCAAAGTTCAAAAACTGATTTACAAAAAAAAAGATTTAACCTGGTAGCATCAAGTTGTTGTTCAAAATTCTGATGCAATTCTCTACCTATATAAAAGCCAGGTATATCCAAGCCACAATAAGATATGAGCATGAGGCAGGCCCAGTTTCTGCCATTCAATGGTGTACATGTAGCATTGGGTGAGACCATAAACTTGGTAATTATTTAACAAATTAATTAATTTTTTAGTTTCTGATAATAAAAATCTTGTAATCTAGTATTGCCTGTGATGTGGTTTCTGCCTTGCAAACAAATGAAATTTGATTTCTTCTAATTTGAGATTGAATGTAAAGGTGATGACTGAATCCGGTTTGCCATATTCCCTTACATAAGATATGGCATCCTGTGTCCGTTTGTGCATATAACGTAGCCCTTCAATAAAATCATAAGGAAGAATCATTAATTTACCAACATTTTTATACTGCTATGAGCCATAGCATCTCTTAGATGAACATAAGAACCTTTAAGTTTTGATTGATTTTATCTTATGTAAAGAAGACTCTCAGTCTTCACTTTTGCCACCAGAAATCGCAAGAAAAGCTCTTTGTCATATAAGACATGATTAGTTTGTCCTTCTCTGAACATGATCCTGTATGCATAAAAGTCATTGGCATATAATTTTTTTTAGTTTGATTTGACCATTTTCAGGAACTATCTACATTATATGAAAAATATATTCATCCTGGCCTTCCCAAAAGATCAAGGGATAATGGAAAGCATCGTAAGCTCTGTGAGTTTCTACTATACATTGTTTTCTTTTTCCTGTAGGGTTTAAGACAATATCTATACAGTTACATGAATTAATAACAATGTCCCTGTCGTGAGATGCCTCAGCAACCATGAGTACAGTATATATATAAAGCTCCCCTCTTTGGTAGAGCACTCTCGTAAATTATCTTACTCGCTACTTAATTTAGCTGAAATAATGCGAAGCTCGCGATTTGTTTACAAACAAACGTTTGAGCCCTCTACGAGTAGCGGACGAATGTTTATTTAAATAATCGTTCGGACAGGTTAATTTCGGCCACCGATTCCATAGTCAAGGGGTAGGACTGCCGACTGTCATCACGACGGTTCTAGGTTCGATCCTCGGCTTGGGAGAGGTGTTAGTCTAGCGGCACTGATGAGTTGTGATACAACGAAACAGGTCTGTATGTCGATGACTAAAATATATTTTATAAAGCTCCCCTCTTTGGTAGAGCACTCTCGTAAATTATCTTACTCGCTACTTAATTTAGCTGAAATAATGCGAAGCTCGCGATTTGTTTACAAACAAACGTTTGAGCCCTCTACGAGTAGCGGACGAATGTTTATTTAAATAATCGTTCGGACAGGTTAATTTCGGCCACCGATTCCATAGTCAAGGGGTAGGACTGCCGACTGTCATCACGACGGTTCTAGGTTCGATCCTCGGCTTGGGAGAGGTGTTAGTCTAGCGGCACTGATGAGTTGTGATACAACGAAACAGGTCTGTATGTCGATGACTAAAATATATTTTATAAAGCTCCCCTCTTTGGTAGAGCACTCTCGTAAATTATCTTACTCGCTACTTAATTTAGCTGAAATAATGCGAAGCTCGCGATTTGTTTACAAACAAACGTTTGAGCCCTCTACGAGTAGCGGACGAATGTTTATTTAAATAATCGTTCGGACAGGTTAATTTCGGCCACCGATTCCATAGTCAAGGGGTAGGACTGCCGACTGTCATCACGACGGTTCTAGGTTCGATCCTCGGCTTGGGAGAGGTGTTAGTCTAGCGGCACTGATGAGTTGTGATACAACGAAACAGGTCTGTATGTCGATGACTAAAATATATTTTATAAAGCTCCCCTCTTTGGTAGAGCACTCTCGTAAATTATCTTACTCGCTACTTAATTTAGCTGAAATAATGCGAAGCTCGCGATTTGTTTACAAACAAACGTTTGAGCCCTCTACGAGTAGCGGACGAATGTTTATTTAAATAATCGTTCGGACAGGTTAATTTCGGCCACCGATTCCATAGTCAAGGGGTAGGACTGCCGACTGTCATCACGACGGTTCTAGGTTCGATCCTCGGCTTGGGAGAGGTGTTAGTCTAGCGGCACTGATGAGTTGTGATACAACGAAACAGGTCTGTATGTCGATGACTAAAATATATTTTATATATATATATATATATATATATATATATATTTTTTTTTTTTTATTACATTTTCACCCCAAACAAGGCAAATTGCCACTTTGGTGTAGGGGGCTACTATCAGGGGCAACAACTACTGGGGTACTATGTAGGGATTTGGGCAGCAAGGTGTCGGTTCACGTTACACTTGAACTTATGCATGTCAGTACTGTTGGGGAAGCAGGGACCTGGAATGGAATTCCAGAGTCTTGCGGTTCTGGGGAAGAAACTATTGGAGTAAAAAGATCTTTTACATCTAGGGACCTCTACAGTGTGGGGGTGGGATCTAGTAGCCTGTCGGGTTTGTCGAGGGTGCTCGCGTCGTGGGGGCACAAGTGATTGCAGTTCGTCAGAGCATTCACCACTAAAATACTTGTAGAAAAGGCAGAGGGATGCAACATTTCGTTGATGGGACAGAGGCTGAAGCTTAGATGCCAGTTCAGGGCCTATCAGGTTTGCGACTCTCTTTTGAACCTTGTCAAGGAGCGAGAGACTAGTAGCCGATGCACCAGCCCAGATGTGGCAGCAATACTCCATACATGGGCGAATGGTGGCCTTATAGAGGTACAGGATACTTTCGGGCGTTAGTAGTTTTCTAGCACGGTAGAGAGAGCCTACCTTTCTTGCAGCGGCCCTGGCAATGCCTTCAATGTAATTGTTCCAACTCATGTTTCCTGTGAACGTTAGGCCAAGGAGTTTGAAAGATGGACTCTCAGATAAAGAGTCGTTGGCCATTGCTATGGGTGGTAGAGAGGGTTTCTTGTAATTATTGAATGAAACTAGTTTAGTCTTGGCAGCATTGAACGCGACCAACCACTTTTGTCCCCATTTCACTACAGATTGGAGGTCATCCTCTAGTGTTTCTGCCATTTCTTTAGAAATGTGTTCATTCGTCTTCCTGTCGTGTCTGCCATAGAGTGTAGTGTCATCAGCATATATACCCATCTCAGAGGCAATGTTGTCGGGGAGGTCATTTATGAATATCAGGAACAATAGAGGTCCAAGGATAGAACCCTGGGGCACTCCCGCATTTATATCATATTGTTTAGATGTGCGACCGTCGAGGACTACCTGGATTTTTCTCTTATCTAAAAAGGATTTAATTATGTTAAGTATTCTACCAGTGATACCGTATGATCTGATTTTACTGAGGAGACCCTCATGCCATACCCTGTCAAAAGCCTTAGATATATCTAGAGCTACCGCTCTGCCTTCCCCCGCTTTGTCCAGTGAATGGTATATACGTTCAGAGATCACAGTGAGGATGTCTGCTGTGGAACGGGCTTGTCTAAATCCATATTGTTTGTCAGTCAGTAGTTTAGCATCTGTAAGATGATGGACAAGAGCATGGTTAATTATGGTCTCAAATATTTTGGCAAAAAGTGGGAGGAGGCTAATGGGGCGATAATTTGATGGGTCTGTCCTTTCGCCAGAATTCTTGAATACTGGTACAACAGAAGCAGTTTTCCAACAGCCCGGAAAGCAGGCTTCATTAAGACATTTGTTGTAGAGTTTGGAGAGAACTGGAGCTACTTCGGCTGAGCACTTTTTTAACAGCACAGCTGGGATAAGATCGGGTCCACATGCTTTTGAGGTGTCAAGGTTTTTTATGATAGCATGCACCTGAGCAGGGGTGGTTTTCAGATCGTCTAGTGTGGCGTCTGTCCGCATAGGAAAGTCAGGTAGGGGGTGGTTGGAAGGGTCCAGTGTGGAGTTTGAGGCAAACCGACTGGCAAGCATGTTAGCCTTGTCGGTTGCTGAGGAGACAACCTCGTGATTGTTGGTTAGTGGGGGAATTGTTGATTGCCCATTATTTACTACACTGTTGTAGATTTTCCAGAAGTCTCGAGTTCCTAGTTTTTGTGCTTCGATGCGCTTTTTAGTGGTTTCCGTAAATTCTCTCTTAGCTGTCGCTATTTCTTTCTTAACGTTAT
Source organism: Euprymna scolopes (assembly GCF_053919585.1). Classification (NCBI taxonomy): domain Eukaryota; kingdom Metazoa; phylum Mollusca; class Cephalopoda; order Sepiida; family Sepiolidae; genus Euprymna; species Euprymna scolopes. The sequence goes on along the minus strand of NC_136508.1, from coordinate 85,968,982 downwards.
TTCTAGCTTCTATATACTTCAGTCTGTTTGAACTGGACTTATGTCGGTTAAACCTACGGTATGCATGCTGCTTTTGAGTAATGGCAGTTGCACAAGTCGACGTAAACCATTGGGGAGAGTGGGGCTTACTATAAAATTTCCGCATGGGAACATGTGCTTTGATTGCAGTTTTGAACCAGTCAGTGGTCTCGTTTGCACATTGTTCAGCAGGGAGAGAGAAAATATTTTTCCATGGAGCATCTCTAATTAGTTCCCTGATGGCTTCCCAGTCAGCCTTATTATAATATCTCGTTGTTTTGAGCACTGGCTCTTCAGTTTTGGGTCTAGAGTTTAGGGCGATTTCAACCATTATCACTGCATGATCAGCGTTCCCGAGTGGGCTGTGGGCCTTCGTTATGCAGTCATCGGGAACTGTGGTCAAAAACAGATCTAGAAGTGATGCGTGTTGTTCTTCCTGGTCAGGGAAACGGGTTGGAAACGTAACAATTTGTGATAGGGAGTGAGATATAGCGAAGCTATGGGTTGTGCTGCCCGCTGCATCTGTGTGAGTAGAGAATCCAAGCCAGTTTTTGTGGTGGACATTAAAGTCACCAAACACATGTATTTGTGCGCTAGTGTCGAGGGACAGTGCCGTGTCTATGCTGTCAGATACTTTGTTTATTATGGAGCAGTCCTGAGTCGAGGGAGAGCGGTAGAGAAAATAAGAGTAGCTAATACTGTGTTGCACGTTTAGTCTAAAGCACATAAAGGCTTGATCATCTGTTTCTAGGTTTGTTTCTCTAGTCAAGGGAAGGGTATTACGAATGTAAACTCCAAGTCCGTGCATATGTCTGTCAGAGTCCTTACGGCAGAGTGGGAGATATCCAGGCATGTTAAAGTGGTTAGAGGGAATGGAGGAGTGTAGGTTAGTCTCACTTAGTGCTAAGATATCCGGGGTATTTGTTAAGAGAAATGCTTCAACATCAGCTAAGTTAGTTCTAAGCCCACGGATATTTGTGAATGAGAGCCTCAAGGGAGGAGGCAAGTTGAATTTGTTTGTCCCTAATCCTGGTTTAAGCTTATTTTTAGATTGTACTGTCGTCATATTTTTTTTAAGAGTTTCGGTAAGGGGGAGGTAAACAAGAGGTTATGCGGAGCTTCAGACATGCATCACAAGTAGACCATCAGCTGACCTTTCTCCAATTAGGATTGTGGCCTCAGGAAAGCCCACCGGGGATGAGTGCAGGGTCCCTTTCCATGCGCGTCATGGCACTGCAAACAACCCGATATTATTCAACTGTTGATGGAGCAGCCGCTCTAAGCGCTACCAAAGAGTTAGGGCTCCTGTACTACCAGTCGGGAACAGCAGCCAGGAACTGTCAATCCGGTACCCTCAACCCTTTAGAAGAAGGTCAACCCAATCTAATCGCTCAGGCATATCTTATACTCAAGCACTCCCAAATGTTCAGTTTTAGGGGTGGGGCATGCTGGGAATGGGGAAGAACGGCGTTCATTGCCCTGGCCAGGAAACAAGATCTACCGCTGGGTGTTTCTGTCGAATCACTGAGATAGTGTCTCTGCGCTTGACTAATAGGCAAAGAAGGAGTATGGAAGCCGGGCGATAGACAGAGCCTATCTACTCCTTAAGCAATTTAGGTTTGCAAACCGGTGAATTTGTTTGAGTCACCAGCTCTAGGAAGGTTGTCATTCAAGACTGAAGAGGCCTCTCTCCCCTTTGGTTTAGTTTCAGAGTTTTCCTTCTCCTAGACGGATGATCTGGGAAGACCTACTGGGTCCGTCAGCCCTGAGAGGATTTTCTCCACGCCTAGGTTCTAATCCAGGTATTTCTGCGACCCCACATTGTTAGTGTTACTGGGTTAGTTTGTGGGGGATTATATCTCTACTGATTAGTTACACTCCTCAAAGTGATTTAGGGACATGCTATTTACTTGTTAATGGATAAAGGGGGTGGGTGAAGTTCATGCAGTGTAAGCGTCTATGTTTGTAAGAGGGCTTGTTAGGGAGGAGATAATGTGATTTTAGTCTTACCCTTTTTTTTTTTATTTTATTAATGTTAGCTTAGGTCTAGTATAGTGTTACAGTATGAGTAGGCATTAAGAATTGAGCTACGAGTTGTGCCCAAGCTATTTTAGATGATAGGAGGGTTAAGATGTAAGTGCAATATAGCATGGATAAGACAGCAAGTTTTGAGTCATGCGTAATTAGGTGAATAGATATATGGGCAGGTTTTCAGTAGGTGTGAATAGAGTTGAAGTTGTAGGTATTTTTTAGTAAGAGTCATGGGGCGTTTTGCATAACAAGGAGTGTCGTTTCAATAACGTAATTAATCGTTGCAAAATTCGAGGAGACAGTTGTGTAGTGCATATCGCTTTGTTTCTGGGTACTTTGGCTGTTAAGTACCTGCCTTTGTGTGCATAGGCTGTTAAGTCCCTTACTGGATAGGAATGAGCTGTAATGCATGCCTTAGAGGTAGAAATGTACAGATGTTTAGTGATGGCTATTAAAACAGTTTGCATGTGAGGGATTAGGGGCTGGAAGTTTGCGATTCCACTACAGATGCGGAGCAATGTGGGAGTTTAGCGGCGGATAGGTTGGAAGGAGTAGATTGTTAGCGTTCAAGAGAAGAGGGGTTATTTATTTACAGATGGATTTCCATTAGGATTTGAGTTACAGGTAAGGTTTAGTTTGAAGAAGGGAGGAATTTTTTTTTTTTTTTTTTATGCATGCAGGTAAGACAAACGCAATCGTCTTGGAGGTAAAATGTATAAGATTTCGTAGCTAGCTATTAGGTTTTTCCCTCCCAGTTATAGGGACAGCTAGTTCGTTGGGATTTGGAATTATATATATATATACACACACATATATATATACTTCTCATCACGTTATAATATTATTTTCATCATATATATATATATATGATGAAAATAATATTATAACGTGATGAGAAGTACAGTGTATATATATATATATATATATATATATATATATATGAAAAAAATATTATAACGTGATGAGAAGTACAGTATATATATATATATATATATATATATATATATATATATATATATATATATATATGATGAAAATAATATTATAACGTTATGAGAAGAAACAAATAAAACCTTATTCTATATTCATCATATATGTGATATACAAATATCTGTACGTGATGTTGCCAAGCTAATCAAAAACCTTGATTCCAGTAAAGCAACCGGCCCTAACGGTATTTCAATTATAGTAATCAAAAAACTTCAACCAGAACTAGCGCCTATACTTACAAAACTGTTTAAACGTTGTCTTAAGGAGAATTGCTTCCCATCACCCTGGAAAATCTCATCAGTATGCCCAGTATTTAAGAATTCAGGTAATCGCTCCTCCCCCTCTCAGTACAGGCCAATAAGTTTCCTGTGTGTCATGAGTAAGTTGCTGGAATCTGTGTTAAATAGAGAAGTAATCAACCATCTCACCAAAAATAACCTTCTTAGTGACACACAGTATGGTTTCCGTTCTGCTAGATCTACAGCAGATGTGCTTACGGTTATATCTCATAGGATTAACGAATCTCTTGACGGAGGCAACCTTTCTAGAGCAATTGCTCTTGACATATCAAAGGCCTTTGATAGGGTATAGCATAAAGATTTATTTCACAAGATCTCCAGCTACAGTATAGCTGGAACTTTTTTCTCAATTATTAAATCATTTCTCTCTGATAGGTTCATAAGAGTAGTAGTTGAGGGGCAAAAATCAGAAGCTCACAGTATTAATGCTGGGGTCCATCCTGGGCCCAACTCTTTTCCTGATCTACATTAATGATCTTCCAAATCACATCCTTACATCATTCATAGACATTTATGCTGATGACACTACCATCTACGGTAGCACATCTAAGACAGTAAACGACCAAGTTCTCTCCGATTTTCTCTCCTCTAATCTTGAGCACGTTATTCAATGGGGAAAGGAGTGGCTGGTTACTTTTTAATGCATCTAAAACCAAGCTTTATATCATCAACGTTCTGATCCCATCTGACATCAATTGAAATGACTGGCTCTCGTCTTGGGGAGGCCTCAAGTTTTGACAAGCTTCTGGGCTTGACCTTTACTCTTGATCTTAAATGGAACATGTACATCAAATCTGTTGCCAAGGCTGCTGGAAAAAATTTAAAGCGATATATATATATATATATATATATATATATATATATATATATATATATATATATATATATATATATAAGTCGATACGAAGTGTGAAATAGGGACCCCAGCCGACTTCACTAAGAAAAGGACAAATTTTGGTCAACACTGGTTTAACTGGCCTGTTCGAGCAGATTTTCGCGACTAAAAGTGCATTTTTATGTAATTAATCTTTAGATTGATATTTTTTTATGAAATATGAAAATGAGTTGTTGTAGTAGTAGTAGTAGTAGTAGTAGTAGTAGTATAATGATGATGAGTTATTTATTTGCGACCAAGATTGATTTTTATGGAATGTGCGTTTTATATATTTACAAAAAAAATTTCAATAAAACTGTTTAAAAAATAATTTGGATTTACATTTTTATTTAAAAAAAAAAAAAAAAAACAATAATAATAAACGAATTATTTTAGATATTTTTGTACCTGGTAAATCAAATGAAAACTTACAATTAAAACATTGATTTTTAAGGGTTTCGGGTCCGTTTTACATGAATATCATATTTCAAATTGTCGCCGCAAATAGTTGTTTATAAGTAAAAGAAACAAAATAATCCGGTGTCGTTTTTATTTTTTTCATTTTTATATTTTACCCCATTTTTCTTCGTTTTATGGTTACTAAAGAGGCGGATTTTGATAAAAATATCAAACCCCCTCAAGGGGCTAAATCCTTCGATGCAGTTATATTAGCCACACTGCTGATTCTCAGTGAATATAAATATATACACAGGCGGCAAAAAGAAAGTCCGCACTTGTAATTTTTTTTTTTTAAACTGCAAATTTAAGCTAACTTTAATGTAACTGTTTAAACAAACTATACCTCATTTGATTGGACTTGTATTCCTCTATAATTTTACCTGTTCATATTTGAATTTTAATTGAAATATTCTAGTGTTCACGTCAATTTAAAAAATAACTTCGAATTGAGGAGGCAAAAAGAAAGTTCGCACAATGGAAAATTGTTATTTAAATGTAAATTTAGACTTTAGGACAACACAAATACAACAGGAACGCAATGAACTAGTTAATATTTAGTAGCATTGCCCTTCTGCAATTTGACAGCCTGTAATTTTTTTAGAATTCCTTGAATTAGACTGCAGCAATACTCCGGGGAAAGGGCATCCCACTTTTCTTTAATTTTTGTCCAAAGTTTTTCCAAATTTGACATTTTATCATTGCGCAGCTGTTGCTTGATGTAATGCCATAGGTTTTTGATAGGATTGAGTTCTGGAGAATGTGCAGGCCAATCCAAACACGTAATATCATGCTCTTCCAGGAACCTCTTGACATTGCCAGCTGTATGAATGGGAGCATTATCCTGCATGAAGATGGGATTATCATCCAAATTCCGACCAAAGTAGGGTATAAAATGCTCAGTCAACATATTAATGTACTTGGTCGAATTAATTCGACCTTGAAAGCGAACTATAGGCCCATGACCATCAGTACTAATAATGCCTCACACCAAAAGTGAACCTCCACTACTTTGCAGCATTGAAACTATGCACCTAGGATCGTCTTTCCTCTGGCGGACGTACTGCCTACCATCACTGCCTAGCCTATTGAACTTGCTTTCATCGCTAAAAAGCACTTTTTACCAATATGAAGAGCCATGATCTTCATTGCATCTGACGAAGTCCAGATGGCGCTTTCTGTTCTTTACAGAAATCATTGGCTTGCGTCTTGCAACATATCCTCGCAAATTAAATTCCTTTAATCTGTTGTTGACAGTAGAAAGAGAGCACTTTTTACAAGATTGCACAGTTGATTTTGGGAGCCGTATCAAATCTGTTCCTTAGGCTGCAGATCTTGATAGCATTGTCTTCCCTGTTAGAAGTAATTCTAGTATGACCAGATTTAGGGGCATCACGAACACTGCAGGTGTTTTGGTGCTTTTGCACAGTCTTTCATGACGTTTTCTCATCACATTTCAATCTGTGACGATTTCTTGATTAGATAAAGCAGAAAGGTGTAGATTAATGAGCTCCTGACGATCACAAAGAGAAAGTCATGGCATATGGACTAGCTGTTACGTTGTATAACCTGGAACAACAACAATTACGATGAGAAATGCTTTGTTGACTGTTAGTGGATATTTTAAACCGGTTTAGGGCCGATAATTTAAGCTGATTTTAAGCGAATTTGTTGCTGTGGACTTTCTTTTTGCCTCCTCAATTCGAAGTTATTTTTTAAATTGACGTGAACACTAGACTATTTCAATTAAAAGTCAAATATGAACAGATAAATTATAGAGGAATAAAAGGCGAATCAACTGAGGTATAGGTTGTTAAACATTTACATTAAATTTAGCTTGAATTTGCAGTTTTTGAAAAAATTACAAGTGCGGACTTTTTTTTTTTTTGTCGGCACTGTATGCATGTGGATGATTAAATACTTATTTAAAATAATTATATGCATATATATATATACATATATGTGTGTGTGTGTGTGTGTGTGTGTGTGTGTGTGTGTGTGTGTGTGTGTGTGTGTGTGTGTGTGTGTGTGGATAGATAGATAGATAAGCATAATATTATAAGGTAAAAATATATTACATAAATATAATTTTTAGTATTTACTTCAACAATATTCAATGCGTGAGTAGAGTTTAGTAGTATTGAAATATAGTTATGCTAAGTAACAGTAACGTTTATGTTTTATTCCCGAAGGTAATCATCAAGTATTTAGCCTGATGATTTACTCCGAGAATGAAAAATGAATGTTTATTGATAGCTTAATCGCAAGCATATAAAAGCAACACATATTGGATAATTTTCCCATGCTTATTTCATCCCTCTTCTGCATTTTCGAGTTTGTACAAGAATGAGGATTGTTCTCGGTTATCTGTGCTTTTGCGATTCGCAGAGATCATTGACACCGCATTTGTAGCGGCAACCGCATCAGTAAACTCTCTCGTTTATTGGAGACATGCAATCGAAGATGCCACAAGAAGAAAAGATGAAAATCAATGATTCTGAAAATTGTACCAGCGGATTTTGATGCAATAATCGATTTTTCTTTACTTTTTTTTTTGTCTAAGGAATCATTCATTTTTTCTCAGGTGAGAATAAACTAGATTTCTCACTAAAAATAGAATGAAATTTCGAGATTTATTTACTTATGACTACTTATCAAGGATAAAAAGTCATTCGAGGATAAAGGCTACGGGTATAGATAGCTTAACAGTTGAATGATAAATAGATGGAATAAAATTTGATGTGTTATGAGGTTTTTAATAAATGTTTAGTAGCATTAGATATACAGATGACCATGTTGTAGTTATCAGGGAAACATTTTTGTGGCAACGTGTTCAGGAAATGAGAGGTTCTGGAAATTATTTTCATGGAAATTTTGTTTTAACAAACGTAAAATTGTTCATAAAAATAGATTCTACTTTTTTAGGCAATTGCATTTAAATAGACTGAAATATTTGCGGTAAAAAGAAAAAGCTAAAAACCAATATTTCAGACTCTAAAGTAGGGACCAGTTTCACATATAAATTTAAAGTAAAATGATCATCTACTTTCCGGCTCACCAGTTTTTAAAAGGTCATTTCTTAATCATATGAATAGGCTCATTATCCAATTTTTAGAAATGTCGATTTAATGAAACCATTATTGGTTATACTTGCTATTTTGGCAGAGGATAGCTCTTCTTGGTTACAAACCTGGCAGTGGCATCGAAATTGTATCACGTTATAAATGATGCTATTATTTTATTTATTTAATCAAAATAATTTCGAAAATCCAAACGCAAAATGCGTTGATTTGTTACCTAATTTCAATATGACAGATGCAAATTAATTGCCCCACAATTCATCGTCTTTTAAATACATAAAATTGTATAAATATTTAGCTTCACTTTGAATCTATCTTTATTGTTTTCGTATAATTACGAGTTTTATTTCATGTTTATTTTTGGACCTTTGTGTTTTGCACCTGTTTCTTTCCGCTTCTCTCATAGTTGGGGAAGGGTGAAGAGGCACTTGAATACGAATCGCGTTACTTTGTCTTCACATTTCCTATCATCCATATTTTATGCTTGCCTTGGGGTCTTAAATTCTCATTAAAAACCGCAAAGGAAATTATTTGTATTTATATGACACCCCCTTCCTACACGCATCCTCTGGCCTGCCCTCCCAAAAAACTAAATTGAATTTTCCAACTGAACGTAACGTCCTTGGAAAGTACACACGAACCTAGAGAGAATAATCAAATAACAAAAATTTCGAAGCGATTTGACATGTTTTTTAATGCGCTTTTGTTTTTGTTGAAAGCTGTGAGTAACCAAAGGAAACTCTTTGTTTTCCTGAAACAGGCTTGACGGGTTTGTTTTTAATCGTTCGCTGTTTCTACCCGACGAAACTCGGGAGTTCAGTTAATGTTGTTTTCATAAGTTATAGTAAAGTAATTTAAAGCTAGAAAAATGTCGTTTCACATAGTAATTAATTAAAATGGCTGACTTAAAAGAAGAAAAGCATTCTGGTAGATATAATGTAATAATCAAATCGTTTTTTAATAAATAATTTATTATAAGTGGCATTTTTATTTCACGAAGTAATTCAGTAAAATGATTGACTTTGTTGTGGTTTTGTTGTGATTTTGCTGTGGTTTTGAAGGATCCATAATAATCAAGATAAAATCAGTGATAAGAATGTCTGTTATAGAAAATAAGCGTCTGATTCTATGGCCATAACTGCCAATAACTAACACACAGCGTATTCGTAACTGTATTTATTGTGTCTAGGCACCTCCAAAATTCACGACAGAATTAACTCCGTTATATGTAACACGATGTAACTTTATTATAAGTTAATATTATTAATATAACTTTTGTACCATTTAAAAGAAGAAGGGAAAAATAAACTTGTAATAATTAAAAAAAAAAAAAATTTTCGTCGTACGAAAATAATGAAAATGCGAGACGAAAATCATGTTTCCATAACTGACGCTTTAAAATAACGTTCCCGTTTAGTAAGCATTCCGAATATGAAAACATACCCGTGTTTAATAAATCTAACAAAAATCGGTAAAGCTAAGATAAGTAGATCCAGCAGACGAGCCTCGTTCTGAAAAATCTGAACAGTTAGGTCACGTGACATGTGACACCTGTGCTTCTACCATTATTGACCCTTTGAATGATGGATATAGAAAGCACTCGTCTGCAGTGCTGGACCTACTTATCTCCGCTCCACTAGGTGTATCAGAATCTGGGGGGAATTTTCGACACCCCTAACACGAAACTGCGAATAAAATATTTTTAAAAAACTCGTAATTTCTCTTTTAAAAGTGGGTTGTTTATTTTCTTTATGGAATATACTTCCAAAATAAACTATTAAAGTTGTTTAAAAAAATAATAGAAATATTATTTTTTAAAAAAAACAGTGTTTACAAAGTGCCGCCGCGCCTTCATGCAGCCATTTTTTTACGTAATGAAATCAATTGAATTTTACGAGTTAACTTTTTTCAATTTTTAAACTTTAAAAATCTATCAAAATTTTTCTATTGGTTAAATTTTTACGATATTTTCAGGGTCAATGTGAAATTTTATGCTCTTTCCAATAAACTGAATATAATAGTTTATACAAACGTTTTTTGTTTTAAATTCATCTCCCATTTTGAAATGTCTATTAAAATTTTAATAATTAATTTACTCACCAAAATTCTATATATCACAAATTTAAGATTTTTAATTTACCTGTACAGTTCAAAGTGTAAAACCTTTTATTTTTTTAAACCACGTTGATTTTTTTTTTTTTTTGAAGCCTATGCTCTGCTTATATTGTCCAGTAAATAATGGACGCTGACAACAATTTTTTCTATTTCATTCAATGTTTTCTTTTTTTAGATATTTAAAAAAAATTTCACTCGATAAAGAAGAATGAAAATATAATAAATCAAAAATTTATGTATTTCTTTGAGAAAAGAAAAAAAAAATTCCTCGACCGTATTTTTTTTTTAAGGCAAAAACTTCATCAGAACAAAAAAGGAACGATATTGAAAAAAGAGTCAAGATTACATACGTTTTTTATAAAATATTCAGGCGTGGTTTATGCTTTGGAAGAAAGTGGGGTGTATGAGCAGTAGAGGTTTTGAAGGGGGGTGTGATTAAGGAAGGGACTACGGGTAGGGTGGTTGAGGGATAACTAAGTACTCTAATTAGTTTTGGGAACGAAATACTCCACCAATATAAACTAATATATACTATCATGTACCTGCTTGCATGTATATGGTCTGGAAAATCTACCTCTATAATGAAGCATATAAACATATAAAATATATTTATACTCTAGTACTAAAGAAAAAAATAAACCCAACCTTTGCCGCTGTGACACCGTGGTAGAATGAAAATCATAACTCCCAGTATACCACTTTTATTTAAATCATAAAAATAAGTTTGTATATCTATCTACTGGCTGTTAATTTAACCATATAGACATATATTTTATAATTAAACAAATAAATATGTGAACAAATAAATTTGTAAACGAAAACTAAATGAACGGATAAAAATTCCAGTAATAAAATAAAAGATGAGTAAAGAGAACTTAACAATAAAATAGATGTATAATGTAGTCGCCACCAGAAAAGAAAAAAAATTAACATAAAAACCAAAGATAACGAAAATAACGGCGATAAGGGTATAATATTACTTCAGATCAAAATGAAAACATAGGCCAATAAACAACCGCCAGGTTAAAATAAAATCAATACCTCCCAGCTGCTAGAGCTTGACCACATGCGACCATACTCCTTCCCTCCTCTTTAACCCCCTCCATCCCTACTCATTTCCTTCACACTCCTCCCCCCAAAACCCTTACTGCTCACATTCACAAAGTATACACCCCACTTTCTTCTAAAGTGTAAACGACATCCAAATATCTCATGAAAAACGAATGTAATCTTGACTGTCTTTTCAATATTGCTTTTTTTGGTCTGATGAAGTGGCCCCTTTGAATTGGGATTCCACTGAAACATGTATGCACATATGTAATCAATGATGTTTGCATAATAAACAGACTATATATATATATATATATATATATATATATATATATATATATATATATATATATATATATATATAAATTTATTATTCATCTAATTCTGGAAAAATTGTAAATGAAAAACGTTTTGGGGCATAGTTCATTTATACATATTGATACTCAAATATTTTTATATATTTTTCTGGAATCTAATAGACTTCATATCAAAATATAATATTCCAATAGATGACGCTTTAACACCTCATCATATACATGGAGATTCATTATTACAAAAAATGGTCTTCCGTCTTCCTCTGGAACTGGTGTGCCATCTTCCTCCGGCCACTGGTGTGCCGTCTTCCTCTGGCCAACTGGTGTGCCATCTTCCTCCGGCCATCCAGTGTGTCCCTCGGGTTGTGGATGGGGGCACCCCCTCTACTTATGTAAAGTAGGTAGAGGGAAGCTTCGAATACCCAATAAGAAGAACCATGAAAAATGCCAAAAAAAAGAAATTCAAACTGGACGGCCGTCGCCCAGGATAAAAAGGGCCCCTCAACCTGTTTACGCACCAGGCAGGAAGAGGAAAGAAATGGTGTGAACCTTCTTGCTTCAAAAGGTGGTACACCAATCATCTCAGAGGTCACACAAGGACAGCAATCAGTCCATGACCAAGATGGACCAAGCGTCCTTCCTCCATCTCACTTGACAGACCCCAAAAGAAACAGAAGCAGGATTAAAACCCAGTCATGGTCTGTCGAACAGAAGAAGGTCCTTCTGCACTGCTACCACTACTCAAGGTTTGAGAAATGGGGACGCAGCGCAGAAGAGATACTTACCGAGAGAATAAAAGCCTCGAACCTCCCAGCGGAGAAAAAGGACACATCATTACACAACCTGCGATCCCTCATCTCACAGATGGGAAGATATATCCCACAAGAGGAAGTAAAGATCGCAGAAGAAGACTACCATAAGGTAAAGGATGAGGAGACAAGACGTAGACAGGAGGTGGTATGGGAAAGGGAAAAAAGGTGGACACTAATATGGGCAACAGATTATGCAAAACAAAAGCATCAAAGACAAAAAGAAAGAACAGCAACCTGGAGGGTTTTTTTTTTTTCATTTTTATCCTGGAAAAGCAAACATCCCTCCAGGTAGAATTACAACACAGCGATATAACAGCCTGAAATTGTTCACCAACAGAGAACTAGACTTCGTCTTCAATAACAGCTCTTTTGGTGAACAACAGATGTCCCCTGGAAAGCCCAATAAAAATTCCCACAATAGACCTACTCCAACAACAACCATTAACTTTACCATCAGAACCCATCCAACTGTCCCAGCACATGTCCAGCTCTCCTGGAACACCTATGCCACTAGAGTCTCTGGCTGACCTAACACCTGCCTTCACAAACTTTCTGCTGGAAACCACACAAACACCAACACAGGAATCTAAATCACCTAACAGGATACGATCACCTGCATCACCACCACAATCACCACCAACGCCATCAGTTGTATTCCCAGAAGCAGATGATGAACAGTTAGCTTTGTAGGAGGAGCATGGTCCCTCGGTACATGGTTGACTTAAGACAACCATCAGAAAACTTTGTACCAAATACCACCATGAGAACATTGAGGGGTTGCATAATACAGCCAGGGAGTTGGAGGGAAAAATACCAGCACTTGCCCAGGAGAACAAGATCAACTCCCAGATTCAAAATAGGCAGTTTAAAACAAACCAAAGGACTTTTTACAGGCAGCTTATAAGGGACACCATAACTGTAGATACTCCACCTGCTGAGGAAGACCTGGAAACTACTGGAGACCTCTATTTGAAGGAGAAAGCAAATACAATCAAAAAGCCTAGTGGATTGAAGAACGAAATTAAGCCTCACATGCCAGAACCAGTCATAAATACTGGTACGATAACAAGAAAACTGGCACAATTATCCAACCACAAAGCACCTGGCATCGAAAATGTCCAAAACTTTTGGCTGAAACAATTGTCTGCACTCCACCACCACTACAGTGATTTCTTCAGCAGGATGCTAAGAGGTGAAGAAGCAACACCACCCTTGCTGAGAGAAGGGGACATCAGCCTCATACCCAAGACCAAGGAGACACAACGCCTAAATAAATACAGGTCAATATGCTGTCTAACAACTACCTACAAGCTTTTCACTGGTCTGGTAGCAGACGATGTATATGACCACCTATCTTCTGGGACCTTGAAAAAGAGCAGACAGGGTGCAGAAGAAAATGTCTCGGTACCAAAGACCAACTATTAATCAACAATACTATCTTAGAAGACTGTAGGAAGAGGCATAGAAACATGAGCATGGTATGGATCGATTACCAGAAGGCATTTGACAGCGTGCCACACTCATGGTTACTTTGGTGCCTTAAGCTATACAAGATCCACCCGATAATTAGACAAACACTGGCGGCTCACCTTCAAATGTGGAAAACCACAATATCATTAAATCACAATGGAGGAAAGACCATCATACCTGAAGTAAAAATCAAAAGGGGACTATTCCAAGGTGACAGTTTATCTCCCTTACTCTTCTGTATGGCAATAGACCCACTCAGCAAGCTCCTGAATAACAACTCGAGCACCTATAATTTGAGTCAGGGATGCCATCGAGATCCAAGCAAGAGAGTAAACCATCTGCTCTTCGTGGATGACCTTAAAATGTATGCCAGCTCTGACACGGATCTGCACCACAGGTAGTATACACATTCTCCAATGACATCGGAATGAAGTTTGGCCTGGATAAATGTGCCAAGTGTACACTCAGAGCTGGGAAGAAGACCCACACAGGAAATATGCAGCTTAATGAAAACATCGACATAAGGGATTTAGAAGAGCATGAGCCTTATCAGTACCTTGGCAATAAGGAAAACGAGAACATACAGCATGCGAAAATGAGAGAGAAGATTAGTAAAGAATATTTATGCCGGTTGAGGAAGATATGCAAAACCCAGCTCACAAATAAAAATAAAATTACTGCCATCAATCAGTTTGTTATGCCAGTAATAACATGCAGCTTTGGTATCATTGACTGGCCACAAAAGCCTTGAAGACCTCTTAATGGTCGACGGGAAAGAAGTCGCCGATTCCAGAAACTTCGCGGATGCTCCACATCTAATAACCTTTGTAAGAGCAAATAGGGGAGGGCGTTGTAAGGCCTTGTGGAGAATGTTGGAGGCCAGTAAAACTGCGTATAAGGGTCTGTGCATTATGAACGGGGAGCACCCATCATTAGGGCAAATAGCCCAAAAATGTGAAGGGAGGGTCCCAGTTTACGTTCACCCATCCCTTTATAGAGCCATTAAAATGACGTTCCCCCTGGACATTGGAGGCCTGGCTCGAGACGGACGTCTTACATCCGACCTGCTCACAGGCAGTCTCGGTCAGATCTTTGACGGCCTTACCCCCGAAGATTTCAGACCCATCCTAGACGAATACTACTAGGTAGGGAATTATGGCCGTGAGCTTAAACCTAGCTAGTTTAAATGCGAGGGGCATGAGATCCCGAAACAAGGCTGCTCGCGTGCTAAGGGATCTCGTAGCCCTTGAGGTAGACTTAGCTGCATTGCAGGAGACCCACTTTGTTGGGGACAGGGACTGCAGTGTGCTGGTGAACGACTTTGACGTTTATTCAGCATATGGCAGATCTCGTAGCGGTGGGATTTCTGTTCTAGTGAGTCGCACCCTGTCTGCGACGGTTACCGTTGTTCACACTGATGCTCATGGGAGGTTGGTCGTGGTCAATGTTGCCGTTAAAAGCGGCAAGTTCCGGATCATGGCAGTTTATGCGCCTAACATCTACAGCAAAAGGGTTTCCTTTTTTTGGCGGGTGGAGATGTTTCTCTCTTTGGGTCCGGAGTGGGTAGTGTTAATAGGGGACAGGAATGCCGTCCTGGACCCCAATATAGATAAGGTCGGGGGGGGGGGCTAGTGGGTCGGTGTGGAGTGATAGCAGCCTGTCTGACCTGATGGCCTCGTGCTATCTAGTCGACAGGTTCCGTCTGGATCACCCCAAGAGGGAGATGTGGACGTGGCAATCTAGTACGGCCATCCGTTCGAGTACATACTTGGACAGAATGTTAATTAGAAGGGGCGATATAGATTTCCTATATTGTCCCACGTTCCACTGGTTAGGTCATTCGGACCACAAACTCGCGCTGGCCCATTTGAAATTAGGTATTAGGCCTAGGTTGGCTAGCTACGTTGAACGTCTCCTTGTTGGAGTCGAAAGACTTCCGGGAGCAGCTGACATCACTAATTCAGAGGGAGTTAGTGGGGGCGGTTACCGGGAGTAGATGGTGCGTTCACCTTAAGGCTACCATTAGGCACTTTTGCGTCCAATACAGCCAACGCCTCGCGCTAACTAGGGCTCGGACCAAGAGGCACCTAGATGATAGACTGACCCGGGCGGTGGCAGAGGGGGGGGGGATTCCCTAGAATTAGCTCTAGTTAAGGAGGACCTGAATCGCTTGGCTAGCAAGCGATATGCATGTCAGGTAGTTAGAGCTAGGTTATAAAGAGTCTCCAATGAAGCCATGAATGTTGACACTGTTGAGCGTGGGGCCGCCTTAAGACGCGGCTCGGACAGGTACATTCGGGAGGTGGAAAACCTGGAAGGGCACAATCTCGAATCGGCGCGAGAGATTTGCAATGGGTTTTGGCAACATTTAATGGATCACTTCATCCAACTACCCAGACTCCGCGGCCAGGAGTTTGGCAACTATTTAGCTGGCTCGCCCCGCCTTACTGCAGCCCGAGCGGCTAGCTGCGAGGGAATGGTTACGGAGCATGAGGTCATCACTGCATTGAAGCAGATTGACTACACCAAATCTCCGGGCTCGATAGTCTGCCCTATGAGTTGTTCTTGAGGCTGTCGCCCATGTTTGTGCCCCTTCTGACAGGCGTGTTTAACCACTGGTTTGCCCAGGGCTCGATCCCGAGGCAGGTAATTAAAGGTGTGGTCACGCTTCTGAAGAAGGGGAACCAACATGGAGGGAGGAATCTAGACGACTATAGACCCATTACTCTGCTTAATGCAGATTTTAAGATTTTGTCCCGCGTTCTTACAAACCGACTACAGGTTGTTATCAGTGACTTGGTCGACCCGGATCAAAACTATGCTGTGAAGGGTCGATCGATTCAAAACAACTTGCACTTGGTGCGCACAATCATAGAGGGTTTAGAAGCTGACACAAAAGCCGCGCTGGTCAATTTAGATCAGTCCAAGGCGTTCGATAGGGTCGACCATGGGTTCTTGAGATCTGCTGTAGAAACCACCAGCTTTTGTCTGGACTTCCGCAAGTGGATCTCCGTTCTGTATCGTGATCCCACGGTAGTTAAGTTAATGGTAGGTTGTCGGAGTCCTTTGGGGTCTTTCAGTCGGTGCGCCAGGGGTGCCCGCTGTCGCCTCTGTTATATGTCCTGGTGTTGGAACCCTTCCTTCGCAAGTTAAGGGACGAGGCAGCTAAACCAGTCCTGCTCTACCTGGTGGAAAATTTGCCAGTGTGTCCACGTACGCTGATGATGTCCCCGTTTTTGCCGGGTAAAGGCTTGATATTAAGGCGGTGATGGAGGCGATCGCTGAGTATGAAGTTGTCACGGGGGCCGTAATCAATCGCTGCAAGTCCGTTGGCCTGGGGTTGGGTGCCTGGACCGGGGTAAACTCGCTTCCAGGTGCATTCGGCTGGACTTATGGCCTGGTCAAAATTCTCGGAGTATGGTTCGGATTGAGTCTCCAGCTGGACAAGAATTGGTCGGAGGTACAGACGAAGGTCAAGTCGTCAGTGAGGTCTTGGATTCGGAGGAAAAAGGGTCGTGCGGAGGCATGTGCAACGTACGTGCTTCCGCTGATCCTTTACCGCTTGTCTGTTCTTCCCCTGCCTGCCAATCACTGTAAGGCTTTAGAGCAACTCCTGTTCAAACTCCTTTGGGTGGGAGGAAAGCCGTATGTCCGAAGACAGGTTTGTATGCAGAAACTTAGTAAGGGAGACTTAGGAATGCCATACTTGCAGAGTCATAAGTATGCTGAGAGATTGGCGTTCCTGAGTCGGGCACTGTTAGAGGAAACATACTGGGTACCAGCCGTGGAACTTGCATTTCTGCGGCTCATATCCGCCCCTACCAATGAGGGTCGCTGAAGACCGGTAGGGGAATCATGTTTCTTCACCGAATGCCGAGCCACCCTTAGGGCATTGCCGGGGTCCAGTGACCTTGCATGGTCTAGGAGGAGGCTATGTCAGGATTTAGTGGGGGGAGCCGTTAAACATCCGCTGGTGGAGCGGCTGCATCTGTCGAGGGGGTAAGTTCTCTCGCTGTGGAGTTGGGCGCCAGCCAGTAGCTTTCTCAACAATGCTGAGTTTTCAATCACGTGGAGGCTAGTCCGAGATGCGCTGCTACTCTTTGGCAGACTAGCCAGGGACTGCAGGGATAGAGAATACTATTATCCTCCCTGCCCACGCTGCAACGATGAAGAGGAGGAGGAGACAAGAGACCACGCGTTCTTTCTTTGCAGCGGAGTTCGGAGTCTCTGGGAGTATGTCGGAGAGGTAACGAGCGATCGGTGCCACTTGATTTAGCATACGTCGTCAACATTATTTTTTCATCGGCATTAGGAGAGCTTCCAAAGATGCCCAGTCCACCTGTTTGTTTTGTCCCTGGTCTACTTTGCCCCTTACGTATTATATCTTGGAAGACCCCGTCCATTCCTGACGACCCAACCCTATGTTATTTTCACGGAAGTGCTGCTCCCTAGGTCCACCACTCCCCATTAGGGAACAACCTGCTTGCTTTCACCTCTTCCTTTGGGGAGGTGACCGGAAGACAGTGGGCGCTCCATTTAACGATTAGTGAGTAGGTAGGGAGGGACCCCTTACGAACCCGCCCTCATAGGCATTTTGTTTACTTGTTTTATTTTTCTTTCTTTTTGGGTGTTTTCTAGCTTGCCCCCCTCCCCTTCATCTCACCCCTCCCATATATATATATATAAAAACTCTTTGTTTTGTACATATCTAGTTTTGCTTAGTTAAACTGTAAAAATTTTTACCTTCCTTGTTTTGTAAATATTATTATGCTTTTTGTTCATTGTAAATATTTTAATTCTTTTTTCTTTTAGAATGAATGTCACCCGCCATCCCGTAAGCTGGGGAGTTGATGTTTTAAGTAGGTCCTAGTAAGAATGTAGGCGGTTGTTGTAGTATGATAGCGATTCTAGAATAGTTATACCTAATAAAGTACTTGTTTTTACAAGTCCAGTTTAGTTCAGCAAAGACCCCGTTTTTTCCCCAATCCCCCTTACTGGCCTTGGTGCCTAAGCGCTTTCGGACCCCAAATGAGGCCTTGGCAGTAGATAATGCCAAGGCCGGGGCCGAAAGGCTAAATAAACTGTTGTCCTTGGCCTTCGGGCCAGGATCAAAGTGTAGTATCTGTCTGGCAGATACTGCAAGCAAAGACCATATGTGGGGGAAACCCCACATTTAAGACCTTGGTCAATGTAGGGGCGACCCTTCATACCAATTGTCACTATCCAGCTCCCCTACTCCCCAGGGAGTTGGTCCTCATTTCCCCTTCACTCCTCACATTAAAAATCGGCCTTGTGCCTAATTTGCTCGGTGGGGGAGCAAATAAACACTCTGTTGTTCTTGGCCAAAGTGTAGTATCTTTTCTGCAGATGCTGCACTTAAGGTAATTTGTCCCGGTCAATGGAGGGAAAACCCTCTATACTGGGACAATTACTATTTTGGGACCCAACCAGAGTGCCCCTTTTGCCTTTTTTTTGGGGAGATGGTTTAACCCCACATTAAAAACGACCTTGTGTCACATTTTGCTTTGGTAGGAAAGCAAATAAATACTAATAGAAAAGAGGGTTTTTAATATGAATATCAATACACACAATTTTAATGAATCATCATTATGCCAGATCAAACATACCCATTCCTGTGTCTCGGTACATCTTCTATCATTATATGTGATCAGTTTTCTATAATAGTCAACCTTATAGGAGCCTATTCGTGACCAGACACACACACAGACGTTCAGCTTTATTGTATTTATTTGCTTCCCTACCAAAGCAAATTAGGCACATGCCCGTTTTTTTGTGTGGGGTAAAAACCAGCTCCCCTAAAATTAGGCAAAAAGGGGGCACTCTGGTTACCAAAAATAATATTTTTCCCAGTATAGAGGGTTTCCCCTCCATTGACTGGTACAAATTATCTTAAGTGCAGCATCTGCAGAACAGATGGTGTTTATTTGCTCCCCCCACCGAGCAAATTAGACACAAGGCCGATTTTTAATATGAGGAGTGAAGGGGAAATGGGGACCAACTCCCCGGGGAGTAGGGGAGCTGGATAGTGACAATTGGTATGAAGGGTTGCTCCTACATTGACCAAGGTCTTATATGTGGAGTTGCTGCTACATATGGTCTTTGCTTGCAGTATCTGCCGGAACAGATACTACACTTTTATCCCGGCCCGAAGGCCATGTATATTATAAAAGGAGGCAAAATATAATAATCGGTCTCACCTTAAATTCTATCAGAGCTGTCGAATGGAAAATGGAGAGTTCTGGCAAATGGACACATAATATAGTATAATCTCAAATATACACACATTACGTCCACCTATTAAACTAAAAATAAAGCATTTTAATCAAAGGCAACTAACGAAAATATAGGTGTAAATGTGTGAATATAGATATACCACAATAATTTCAAATTATGTAGGATGGGGGTGGCACTTAAATTTTATTTTACTTATCAAGGTCCAAAGGCAACTCAAGGATAAGTGTTAACTGAGTGTCAGGTGGACGATGAGACAACACCATGATGATTGATAAGGATAGTGGTGATTGGGTAGAATTTGATTATTTAAGAGAGCGGTTCAACAAAAATTTGTTTATATTGGACTTGAAAACGACCATGTTATAGTCAATATGGGAAGCACACCAGAGTATTAGTTCAATGAAAGAAACTTTGCTCATGGAAGTTTTGTATATTTTTAGGTAGAGAGAGAAAGGGAAATTATTGACAGTAGTTGTAACTAGATGAGGTTTTGTTGGGACTGCTTTCTGAGCATGAGCATGTATTAGAGTTCAGTCGAGCACCTTTCATGAAAATGATGATAGAGTAGAGAAATACTTGTAACGTCTCTTCTGTGGGAAAAAGGTAACAAAAAGGAGATTTCGAAATGGGTTTTGTACTTTGTCACGGCAGGAAACAGTGCCCTGAGCATCACTTCTTCAGCTCTAATAACAGTATTTCATTTTAGGATGTAAAATTGATGAACTGATGTTTACTGGGAATCAAATTCGATCAAATTTGTAAGTGAAATTGATTATTTTTTACAACTGTCTTCAATCAGAGGAAAAAAATCCTTCAAGACTGAGTTAATTTTTAGTTTTGTCCAATCCAGAATTAATTACTGACCTTGACTTTGCTCTCGTAAAGTATTAGGGATTACCACAGCATTATTGTTTACCTACTAAATTTTTATGATTATTATTATTTTTTAATTTATCTGTTCAATTTTCAGATAGGGGTTCAGTTTTATATCTAAGTTTAATGTAAAATGAACCTCTCTTCTCGAAATTCTAAGATAATTTTTTAAACCGACTTAAGTGAGCAATCAAGTAACATGGTTATTCTACTTAGATAGAAAATGAACACCCTGCTGAAAATTTAATTTTTATTTTTTACTGTATCATCTGAAAATGTGGTACTACATCTGTAATATTCTGAGAAATAAAAATAATCAGTCAAAATGTTTTAAAGAGAGGTGATTAGTTATTAGTCCCGCACTCCACGAAATAAAAAAAAAGAAAGAAAAAAAGAATCTAAGAGAAAGAGAAAAAAAGAACGATGTTTGAGATCTGGTTTGTTTAACGGCAAATCAACCTTTTGGGGATAAATTCATGCAGAATATTTACTATAAACGATTTAGTTGGATTATTCGGACTATTGTTCTCATTTTGGATGTCATTTTCACAACGTTTTGGCCGATGTAACGTCCAGTCTTCTTCAAGTGCATCTTGTCGCACACAGGAATCTGTACAGAATTTTGAACATTTTAATTTGCACTAACTGGTAGATTACCCTCGTTCCATCAGCCGTGACTGAGTAGAAGTCTAAAGTAATTCCTTATTATATTTTTAGTATCGCCTTCACTGAGTATTGAACCTTCAACCTCCAAAAGACTGAAACTTAAAACTAATTAAACTTAGCACTTTGTCTGTTGTGCTCTGGATCCCGTTCAAAATTCCATAAAGATTCCCGAGTCTGGCATAAAAGTTCTTAATTTCGACAAAACGCACCTGAAGAAGGTTGGAGGTTACATCGGCTGAAATGTTGCGAGAATAAAATCTAAGATGAAATCAGTAGTTTGAATAATCCAAATAATCCAAAGCATAAATATTCATCTCAAAAAATTCCAAAACACGATATTTGTATATGATTAATTGAACACAAGTTCCTATGCACTATAGATGAGGGGTGAAGTATTGGCAGTTCATACCTTTCCTAACAATATCAGGGTGTAAAAATAACCATTGTTTTTATTTTAACTCAACGAAGACGACATCCTAGTCTATGATGGTATCAATTCAGCTAATCACGCACCCTCTTTCTCTATTCAATAATGGAGGTTGAGGTCTGCTGCAATAGTTTCATAGCAGCTCGACTCTGTTTCTGAGTTTTTTTTTTTTTTTTCCACGGAAACTTCTCTGGTTCTATTTTTAGAAAAAACAGAATAATCGATGGAAGAACTAACGCAGTTTTAGCGTATTGATGACGTCATTACTGACGTCATGAGCTTCCCTGACGTCATCCATAATGCAGGTGTGCCAGAGAGTCTGGGTGGTGTCGGTATGAAAATGGTGAATATAGTAGCAGTAACAGGGTGAAAGAGGGGAGATGGGAAACTCCAGTTGCGTTCTTTTGTTTTTGTATGTTTTTCTCTTTTCGCAGAATTTGGAAAGTAACCACCAATGCCGCCATATTTTAAGAACACAAAATGGCGGCGTATTGATAAAATTAGTAGGGTCACGTGGTAATATGTGCGTTCGTGCGGGTGTATGTGTGTGTGCGAAGCAAGGTGCGTTTAAAAATCTACATCGATGTGTATAATGAAATCAGATATCTAATAGAAAGTAGAGTGTTTCGACATTTACATATGTAAAGATGGGTGCATATCGATGT
Organism: Euprymna scolopes; assembly: GCF_053919585.1. NCBI lineage: Eukaryota > Metazoa > Mollusca > Cephalopoda > Sepiida > Sepiolidae > Euprymna > Euprymna scolopes. The sequence continues at coordinate 85,946,587 of NC_136508.1, read as the reverse complement.
AAAACTAATTATTAATGCGTTGCCTTTATAAGTTCAGAATTCAACCTAAAACAATAAATCCAGAAAAATCTGTATGATGTACGTACCCAAAAATGCCATAATCACGTAAGTAGATCAAGGATTATATATATATATATATATATATATATATATATATATATATATATATATATATATATATATATATATACTAGCAAAAGTACCCGTTGTTGCCTGGGTTCAAAAACAGCCTACAGAAAATGGACTCTGATTTATGAAAGTATGATAGGTTATAAATAGGAAGGGTTGTAATGAGATAGCTTCGAATATATATATATATATATATATATATATATATATATATGACTACTTCATTCAACCATATAAATTAATATACGAAAATATAATTTTATGCGTAAATTTTCAGTATTTACTTCAACAGTGCTCAATACATAGGCAGAGCTAGGTAATAATTTACTATATATATATAATCGTTTTGTACGACTTTAGCGTAGTCATTACAATACTGATTTTTATCTCGATAGTTCGAATTGGGTTGTATCCCTTTACTTATTAAACATGGCGGATCAAAACACAATGTTATCACTGCACGTAAGATTTGGTTTTGTTAGTTTTAAAAAATCTACTTGATTAATTTACGTGATTTTTTTAATATGATATTTTCGTTTCGTGACAGATGCGTACATCATAAATATTTTTTCCTTATTTTTATTTTTTTAATTAGGTTGAACGATCGACAATCCTATACTAAATAAGTTTACGTTTAGTAAATGGTAGTATACCTGTAGGTGCAACATAAACATCAGAATCAACATAAACATCAGTATAACATAAACATCAACATAAACATCAATATAAACATAAACATCAATATAAACATAAACATTAACATAACATAAACATCAACATCAACATCAACATAAACATTAACATAACATTAACATCAACATAAACATTAACATAACATAAACATTAACATCAACAACCTCAACATAAACATCAACATAACATAAACATCAACATAACATAAACATCAACATAACATAAACATCAACATCAACATAAACACCAACAGGTGCTAAAACATTGTGCGTTCAATGACAAAGAAACTGAAGCTTCAATAAAATTGATTTGCGGCTGTATTTTTTTTATACTATGAAACAAACGAAACTTAAGTCTCGAGTTCCTTATCCTCATATGGATGGAACTCCAGACCAGATATACAAAATTAAAGAGTGATCTGAGTGAGACGCTCAAGAGAGGCAATGCTCAAATCAAAATCTTATAATGAAAAAGGTGGGTAGTTCTAACGAAGCCATTGTTGTCATATTGTTTATTAACATATATACACAAAATAACATCAAACACGTTCGTTACGGCATGCTGTTAAGATTGAAAATCTAATGACTGCTTGTGTGTTGTGTATTCCTATACAAAAGGATTACAATCCTTGCGCGGAGGAAAGTAGTTCTATATCACTATATCCTTCCTACCAGATAGACAAGAAAAAATATTGTTCTGATATTTGTATTATTGGATACTTGTGGTATATCTTTTTGGTTTATGTATTTCACGGCATATGTTGACTGTTCCGGATTTCTATGGTGTAAGGTGTTGTTTGTGTTAGCATGTCCTGTTTGTAAGGAGGTGATATTATAGTCAATGAAATGAACCTGTTTATGAGTGGGTCCTTCTGCTGTTCTTATTGGATTATGTATGTTCTTTTTTTCTTTTTTCATTTTTTTTTATGATCCGTCAGGGAGTTGGAGGATTTGGAATCTCAGTTCTGCACATTTTTTTTTATAATTGTTGCTGGTTTCTATTTCTCTGTTTGGTTATCCAACATGCATACATCTTGTCCAAGGACAAGTGGTAGTAGATCAGCAGTTGCTCTATCACGATACATTTTCTGCATATCCCGTGTTTTAATTCTTCACGGATATGGTCAGTGTTGGAAAATCTATGAGTTGGATTTTTTTGCAACTATGTTTGCTCTTATGATGCGGTTCTTCAAAAGTTCAGCTAGACTTGAAAGGTTGTGGTTGGTTGGTGCTGCTCGCAGGTACAGTATTGCTAAGTTGGGATCTTTTTCTGCTTGCTTTGCCTTGGTTTATATTCTTTTGATTGTGTTATGAAACTTTTCTAGCGATGGTAGTCCTAGAACCGCTGACCCTTGTATATATACAACTTAGAAAGTGCTGTTATGCCAGAATAGTTATATTTACATAGTATGTTGATACTACCATAACATACCGTTATATGCTACCAGATTCTCATTGTTTGGTGTTTTAGATTTGGAAAATCATCAATGTCTAATTTCTGTGCGAACCTTCTACGAAATATGGAGATTGGAAATGTGTTCTTATATCAATTTTTACTCGCAACCTATTAAATTCAGTTCTGTTTGGCAGTTTTATATCCACATATACAATGGCTTAAAAATGCAGCTGCCAGATTTGTAGAGTTCCAGTCAAATGATGAAATATTGCTGTTATAAGTAGGATTGTGACAACAGCATATTCTTTGCGTTCTTTTGACTCTCGGGTATATATCCGACACAGTTATACACACTTAATCAACCGAGAACCACGTCCGTCTATATAAAAACATATAAGATATTAACAGATATATACTCAAGATTCAAAACAATGAAAAGAATATGCTGTTGTCACAGCCCTAGTCATAAGTCATCGCAAATATGGTTATATTGGCACAGAAAGAAATTCAATATAGTGTCGATCGTAGAAAAAATATGTCACATGTGTGAATTAAGAAAACAAAAGATTAATTACTTGGTTATTCTTGCTAGTATTCTGTAAAGGACACATTTATGTGTATTTATTTCGTTATTTTCAGTGCAGATTCACTTGTTGTTGTTGTTGTTTGTTTGTTTTTTGGGCTTTTTAGGGGGGGTTCTGCTGTTGTTGTTGTTGTTGTTGTTTTATACGGGGGCTCGTTTTTTTTTAAGTAAATCTTCTAGTGATCTTTTTTTTTCATTGTTTTTATCCCAACGCTGCCACCATGTAATGAAAAAAGTGGTTAGTTATAACGAAAGCATTGTTGTCATATTAATAATTTATTAACGTACTAGCTTTGCCTGATCGTAAAATACGCTTAAATATGATATTTTAATTTGTCTAGACTTCGTATATTATTATTATAGAGTCATGATTTTATAAGTAAAAAAAATGTATTTGGGTGCCATCAGCTAGAATCGAAATCAAAAGCCAAACTGTAGCATTCAAAGCTGGTGACGTTACCACTGTACCAACATGACACACATATGAACTGATTAAAAATAAACTAAGATGAATGTACAAAATATATAATTTTTTTCAATTTTTTTCAATATGATGTACGAGAGACACTCAATAAGTAATGCCCCATGACCCACTCCCAGTTATCTGGTCTAGCTGAAATTCTGCATGTGAAATGATTTATATCTCTATGGGTTATGTGGCTAATTATAGCTCTGAACAAATTTTAGGTTTTGATCTTCAGGCGTTGTAACTAAGTTAAATGTGAAATGGAGCCTGTTGACTGTTCTACAAAAATGGTTTCCATGGCTGCATTAAACGATGGGAGAAATACTCTGGGTGATTCTTATGTCAAGAAAAACTAATACCTGTGCTAAGTTTCGCTGCTCTACTACTATAAGAAGTAGGTCATGCGCAATACTTATTGTTAGTGTTTTTAACTCATTCTAACCGTATTGATTTTACCAAGGATGTGTAAATATTCACAATTTCGCATTTATTCACTATACTCCTTGAACAGCTTTCGGGGTCTCTGTTTTCTTTGATCTAGATGCGCCGTAGAGATCTATCAAGGTCGAATCCTGCGTTTAAGATCTCAAATATGATATGAGTATGCCGTAGAGATACCTCCGTGTCGCAACTTGGGTTGTAAGTTAATAATTGTGATACTGTTATATCGTGAAAATATTCCTAAGCTGACTCCTGCGTCTTTAGGCACCGGGAGTCACTCAGTGTAGTGTTCTAAATGTGAAACTATTATTCCGTGATCGCCCGAGTTTAAGGCATGTGTTTAGCCACTCCCCTCCTCCTCCTTGTTGTGTCTAACGCTCTTTAAAACTGTTATATTGACATCGTTAGTGTGAAACTTGAATAAATGACTGGTCATTATTTATTATCTGCTTTTGTTTGAAACGGTGTTGTCTTAATACAAGTACGGGACACTCAAATATGCTAGACAGGAAATTAGTCTGAGAGCTAAAAAGAAAAAACAAAGTGATGTCAAAAAAATTGACAAAATTTATCCCCCTCCTTTAACAATATATATATATATATATATATATATATATATATATATATATATATATATATATATATATACTTTATTATATTATGATAGGCTGCGAACGAACCGTCCGTTTTAAGTGTCTTCCTCCTTGCAACTGCTCGATATTATGCCAGCAAAAAAAACATTGCATTCATTCACCAGAGCATCACCATTTTGTACGTGCCCCCTCCCGTGAGCCATTGAAACAAGGAAGACGGTTTACTTTTGCTAAACTTTTGAAAGTTTTAAAGCAGACTGACGAAAACTGTCAATGTGACCTTGTGCAATCGCTGATGCAGGTAAAAAAACGGTTTTTGCTGACACTTGCACATATAGGGACGTGAACTTATTTATTTATTTGTTTATTTTTCATTTCCTGACGTTTTGGGGACCATTTTTTGTTCTTCCTTCGAATTAGTTATCTATATATATATATAAAAGCGAAAATGTACGTATGTATGTATGTGTGTTTGTATGTCTGCTAAAAACTTTCGACAGACAAAACAAAAATTCACAAATTTGGTATCATATGAAAGCTCCATCCTTCGCCCGACAAATATCGAAAGATTGGCCAAAAACCTTATTTTTTTCACCCTGAAATCAGCACTTTTCTACAGGGGGGTCAGTAAAAACCGTCCTCTCATGAAGAAGTCGCTTCTACGCATGCGTCATACGACGTCGTAACCTGATTTAGTTTAAAGATTTAAAAAAATGTCTTAATTTCGTGCACGTCGTGTTAGGTTAGTTGGTTAGAGCGCTGGGTCATTATCTAAACGTTTTGGGTTTGAATTGTGGTGTGAGATTCTTGTTTTATTTCGATTTTTTAAATTTTAATATTTAAGCAGGGTTATTTAAGCCATTTTTTGCGTAACGTTCGTTTTTCTGTTTTTTTTTTTTTATTTCGCTTATTCTTGGGTTTTCATTAACACCACCCACTCCCGACCGACCACACACACCCAAAAACACCCGGGCAACGCCAGGTACCCACCGATTTTTTTAAATCTTAATATAAAAACAGACTATTTAAGCCATTTTTTACATGTCTTTTGGTGGTGGGGGTATTTTTCAGATTTTTTCAAGAGTTTTAACGTTCGTTTTTCTGTTTTCTTTTTTGTTTTTGTTTTTCCAATTTTTATATTTACCATCGTTCGTTTGCCTTACGTTAGTTTTTTTTGTGTTTTTTTTTTTCGATTTTTTAATTTTTATTTAATATTTAAAAATATTTACTTCGCTTATTCTTATGTTTTGGTTACCCCCCCCCCCCGCCCCCACCCACACCCATCTCCCGGGTACCTCCCCCCCCACACACACACGCTTTATTTTTCAGATTTTTTAAAGAAGTTTTAACGTTCGTTTTTTTGTTTTCTTTTTTGTTTTTTATACTTCGCTTATTCTTATGTTTTGATTAACACCCCCACCCCCGCCCGAGCACACACACCTCCAAACACTCGAGCAACGCCGGGTACCCCCCGCTAGTACTCATAGAAAAGCCAAAATATATAACTCTGGATTTTGGTGAAATGTTTATGAAATGGTCAGCTTAGAAATATTGTTTTAGAGGTGAATAAGACATGATTAATTAAATCTAACCTGCTATTAATTAGTTATATATGTTCTGAAATTAAAAAAAAAATAACATATTATGGTTAAATCCTAAAAATTTTGTTATTATTATTATTATTATTATTATTATTATTATTATAATTAAATATTATTATTATTATTAAATATTATTATCATTATTATGATTAAATATTATTATTGTTATTAATAAAATATTATTATCATCATTATTATTTTATTATTAAATATTAAATATTATTATTATTGTTATTATTATTATTATTATTATTATTATTATTATTTAATATTATTATTATAAAATATTATGGTTGTTATCATTATTACTTAAATATTGTTTTATTTTTATTATTATTATTATTATTATTATTATTATTATTATTATTATTATTATGATTATTATTATTATAAAATATCATAAAAATTATGATTGCATCTATCAAATATTATTTTCATTATCATTATTATTAAATATTATTATTTTTACTGTTATTATTAAGTATTATTAAATATTATTATTTAATACTATTATTAAATATCATTATTATTATCATTATCATTAAATTTTAATAATGATTAAATATTATTATTATTAACTTTTTTATTGTTATTTAATATTACCATTCATATTATATTATTTAAAAATATTATTATATTAATATATATATATCATTATTATTAAATATTATTATTAAATATTATTTTTTAAATATATATATATTATTATTATAAAAAAACTATTATTATAAACATATATTATTATATATTATTATATATTACTATCAAATACTAATATTGTTAATGTATTTATTATTATTATTATTATTATTCATTGTTATTATTAAAAGTATTATTATTAATATATATGTTATTATTATTATTTTTTATTAAATATTATCATTATGAAACATTATTATTATTAATATATATATATTATCATTATTAAAAATTTTATTATTATCAATATATATATATATATTATTAATGAAATGACTATCATTAAATATTATTATTAATGTTAATATATATATTATTATAAAAATTATTATTATTAATATATATATATCATTAATAATAATATGTTATTATTATTGATAATATGTTATTATTATTATTATTAATATATGTTATTTTTATTAATGAATATATATTATTATTATTATTATTATTATTATTAATGAATATATATTATGATTTATATATTATTATTAATAATATATTATTTTAATTATTAATATATATTTTTCATTAATCTATATTATATTATTATTAATATATATATTATTATTATATATATGTATATATATATTATTGCTATATATTTATATGCATATATATATATGCATATATATATTATAAGTATTTTTTGTTATTAATATGTCTGTATATTATTATTATTATTATTATTAATATATATCATTAATATATATTATTAATATTATATATATATATATATATATATATATATATATATATATATATATATATATATATATATATTCTATCCCCTTTTACTCTTCCTTTGGTTCATTTGAATTTTGAAAAAGGTATACGATTTGCCGGAATTCTTCGGCTCATATAAGCCGTAGAGTCAGATAAACCTTAAAGTAATAGTGCTGAATAACAAGAAGAGACGGTTTTTTATCTGGTATAAAGGTTTATGCAGTCAAACGTATTTAAACACATTGTATAAGCATACAGGTCAACGTACGGGGAGCAAACCTACACACGTCAAGTTCATGTAAAACTATATGATAATTAATAGTGCTCAATATAAAAACTACAGAATTATAACAAAGTTAAACCCTGACCATTGTTGTTTCGCTTTCAATGGTTAGTTTTAGCCTTATCATTTCGATCTAAATTTGAGGCTGTTGCTTATCTAGCCGCACTAAAGAACTGTGATAAGCAAAACAGTCTGTCTATGCATGACATCTGATTAACTCTCACGTCGATTTCGATATATGTGCTTCCATTACAACAACTAAGTTGCTCGGAAATCCAGACAGATTATTTTTTTATAGTGGTGAAGGCTTTGTGTAGAACCAACCATATTTTTGGTATTACTGCTAGCCTTTGTCGGTGCTGGTGACTAACACAGGACAAAGTATACAGTAGCCCGCACCACAGGTTTTTTTTTTTTTTAATCAGAATTTCTTTGTCCTAGATGCATGCATGCCTTAATGAAGACTGGAGGTGCATTTCTCTCAATGCGATCCCAGATACCAACCTGGTAATTTGTACGATTCGGCGTGGTATATATATATATATATATATATATATATATATATATATATATATATATATATATATATATATATATATATATATATATATATCAATTATCACTTTAACGCCAAAGTCAGTGTCATGTGATTGTTCATGTCACTGAATATTATCAAGTCCTGCCATAACGTCATTGGTGACGTCATCAGCCACACTGTTAGGAAGTGAATTCTGGGCCAATGCTACGAAGTATTTCTGTGCAAACCCTGGATAATTCCTGGTCTCACCATTATTATCTTTTTAATATCTATTTCTTTTTCTCTAATTTCTTTGAAGTCGTTTTCTTACTTTTTTTCCTAACCTGATATTGCTTGTTTTCTCCCACCGTCAACGCATTATGATTTCATGCTTTTTTTTAATTATCGTCAACTTCTATAAATATGCCTAGGCACGAGATTATTTCATCTACCCTCTCTCTCTCTCTCTTTCTCTCTCTCTCTCTCTTTCTCTCTCTCTCTCTGTCTCTAACACTCACACTATCTCTCTCTCTCTCTCTCTCTCTAACACTCACACTATTTTTTCTTTTCTCTCTCTCACACACACACTATCTCTCTCACATACACACAAAAACAAGGACTCTCTCTCACACACACACACACGCGCATGCACGCTCTCTCTCTCTCTCTCTCTCTCTCTCTCTCTCTCTCTCTCTCTCTCTCTCTCTCTCTCTCTCTCTCTCTCTCTCTCTCTCTCTCTCCCGAAATAGCTTGACGGACGAGCCGTACCCTTAGCGAAGAAGAATGTCAGGAGTGCCAAGTATTTTTACGGCAAATTGAATAAATGGTCTTCATTACGTACTTAGATATTTCTACCCCCCTCTCTCTCTCTCTCTCTCTCTCTCTCTCTCTCTCTCTCTCTCTCTCTCGTACTCTCTCTCTCTTTCTCACACACACACACACACACTTACACACTTACACACTCTCTCTCTCTCTCTTTCTCACACACACACGCACACACTTACACTCTCTCTCTCTCTCTCTCTCTCTCTCTCTCTCTCTCTCTCTCTCTCTCTCTCTCTCTCTCTCTCTCCTCCCAATCTGCATGCCTGTACACACACGCGCACACAAATACATGCGTGTGTGCACATAGACCAAACCGAATCAAAAATATACGACTACACAAGCGAACAAAAAAATAATGGGGAGAGGGGTACGTACGCTTGCTCATAAGATAAAATGTTTTCCTCTTTTCAGAGAATTGCTTACATTTTATTTTCTATTCTCTCAATCGATATTTGTATACAATTTTGCATCCTGTAATCGAACTACTGTAACTTATTTCTTAATAAAATGAACATAGTGTAATTTTTAGATGCAGCGAATTATTTCTATAAAAGGACATATCCGTCAATCGGTTTGTCCGAGAAATCTTTTGTCCGCCAAACCGTTTGTCCTTTCGGTAACGTTGCAGTTGGAAGAAAACGTTTTCATCGTCTAACATACAGATTATATTTAAGAAAGCGCCCAAACATTTCTATACTTGACAACAATGCTTAAGTTTGAAATAGTATTTTCATGAATCTGTCATGTTTTAGTTTGAAATAGTATTTTTCGCGAGTCTGTCATGCTTAATTTTAAGATAGTATTTTGATCAGAATGATATGCTTATGTCCGAAATAGCATTTTCATCAGTTTGTAATGTTTATATCTGAAATAGCATGTTCGTTAGTCTGTCATGCTTAAGTCTGAAATAGCATTTTTGTCAGTCTGTCATACTTAAGGCGGAAATTTCACTTTCGTCAGTCTGTCATGGTTTACTTTAAAATAACACTTTCGTCAGTCTAACAGACTAACGAAAGTGCTTCTGCTATGCTTTAGTTTGAAATTGCCTTATTCGTTTGTCTGTCATGTTTTGGTTAGAAATGGCAATTTTCGTGAATCTGTCATGCTTAAGTAGTAAATAGTTTTTCCGTTTTTAGTCTGTCATGCTTTATCTGAAATAACATTTTATTTAGTCTACCATTCTTTACTATTAAATAGCATTTCCGTCTTTGTCATGTTTATATATGAAACTGCATTTTCGTAACTTTATAATGCATTACTCTGAAATAGCATTTTAGTCTGTCTGTCATGTTTATATCTGAAATAGTATTTTTGTTTGTTTGTAATTCTTTAGTCTGAAATAGCAGTTTCGTCAGTCTGCCATGCTTATGTTTGAAATAGTATTTTGTCAGTCTGTCGTGTTTATATCTGAAATAGCATTTTTGTTAGTCTGTTATGCATTACTTTAAAACAGCATTTTCCTCAGACTTTAATGCTTTAGTTTGAAATAGTACTTTTTGTTAGTTTGTCATGCTTAAGTCTGAAATAGCATTTTCGTTAGTCTATTATGAATAACTTTGAAATAGTATTTTTCGTCACTCTGTCATGCTTAAGTTTTAAATAGTATTTTTTGTTAGTCTGCCATGTTTATGGCTGAAATAGCATTTTCGTTAATCTATCATGCTTAAGTCTGAATAGCATTTTCGTTAGTCTGTTGTGTTTATGTCTGAAATAGTATTTTTTTTTTTTTATCAGTCTGTCATGCTTAAGTCTGAAATAGCATTTTTGTCACTCTGTTATGCATGTTTTAAACAGTATTTCGTCCGTCTCCCACGCTTATTTTGGACATTGGTTATTGTCAATTTCACGAACACATAATTATACTGATCTAGGAAATAGGTTCTCAATACCTGGTCTGACTCTGAAATCTTAAAATAACCAATCTAAGCAAGAACACTGATCACTGGAACCACTGTGCAGGGCCACAGCTACAACATTCTTCCAAATACCGTGTCAGAGGCAGAAGGAATGGTTTTAACAGTGTTCTTGAAGCTTCCTTAGCTTCATCATAGATGGAGTGAGAAGGGGGAAGGATGAAGCAACATGGCGTCATTGCGCGTGCGGGTGTGTAACACTCTTTGTAAATTAAATTTACTTGCCTCCCCAAGAGGGTAGAATCAGATACAAAATCGTTTTGCAGCGACAAAATCCAGCTCCACAAAAAAAGAACACTTTGCATTGGGGCAAAGATTTAAAATGTCCCAGTCTAGAAAGATTTTTCATACACTGGCCGAGGACAGATGAAATATAATATTGAAACAAATATTATACTTATACTTTTAATTTCAAAAATGATTCATTGATCTGTTATCTGAAATGAGAAGGGTCAATATTCGAGAATGCCAACCAGGTGTCCATGTTAGTTATGGAAAGTTGAATTTGATAGATCTTTCTTTTGATCCCCACAGATGTTATATTTGTTGCATGTAATTTTTTCATGGTTTTGTTGGTGTATGTAGCAACACCAGACCCAGGCTTATTTTGCTTGTGATCCCAATATAGACTTTGTATAGAAATAACAACTTTGTTAGAAGTTTAAAAAAACAAGTCAATCAGTATTTGTTTCAATGACCTATAGCTCAAACGTGAAACATTTCCAGATCTATATGCACATATAGAACATAATCCCATGGTTAAGCCACCGATTCATCGATTTTCCAAACTCTCCCTCTCTCTCTCTCTCTCTCTCTCTCTCTCTCTCTCTCTCTCTCTCTCTCTCTCTCTCTCTCTCTACATATATATAGTAAGTTATGAAAATATATATGGAAATTAACTACATAGAATGTTTCATGTTTCTTCCTCGTGAGGGCTCATCAGGGTAATGTATGGAATTGCTGTTACCACATTATATATATATATATATATATATATATATGTATATATATATATATATATATATATATATTAGTGATAGGACGATTCCAATATTTTTCTCGATTCCGATACAATTACCGATTCTGATTCTTTAAATCTGTAAATATTTAACTATAAAGCTGTATTTTTCTCCAATTACTGTAGAAACACACATGTTAAATGTGCAGATATTTTCCTAAATGTAAAAATATATTTGTATGGAAGATCTATTGATTTTAGCTTCACTGATGGTTTGAAATCAATATGACATGGAAAAAAAATGGGAGAGAACCTATTTTCTTGAGCACCAAACACTCTCTTCATGCCATCATAGAATGCCTTTGAACTCTTTCCGTCTTGGAGGGAGTTAGCCTATTTGGACCACCATACCTCATTCATCGCTCTTAGGGTTTTCTGAACTTGGGATTTACAACTAGTGTATGCTTTCTTTTTTCATAGTGAGTTTTTATCTTCCATCCATGCCTTTGAGAACTGTGCATTCTTTGAATCAGTTCTTGTACTTCATCATTGTTGTCATCAAACCAATCCTGGTGCCTACGAATAGGTAAACTTAGTACCTCAAGAGATGTGGCATGCACAGCCTCCCGTAAAGCCTTCCAAGATGATTCAATGTCAGAAGTTATGTCCATTGGGTTAAATGCTGCATCTCTGCTTTCTCCATTCTTCAACACATTTAAGAGGAAGTGTGTTTATGCACTTTGGCATTTGACACTTCTTCACCCTTCTGTGCAATAGATGCAGTGTCACTTTGCTTCAAAGTAGGGCATGATTTGAGAGGCAACAGGTGGTGTGAAAGGACCTCATCAGACTAAAGTCATTCACGTCTTGTTTTTTTGTCATCACATAATCTATCAAGTGTCAATCTCTCGCATGCATCCATGTTGTTTTATGGCTAGTTTTTTGCTGGAACCAGGTATTTGTTATAGATAAACCATATTCTTCACAAAAAGAAAAGAGGCAGAGTCCATTTGCATTCATAGAGCCGATACCATGAGAACCCGAAACACCTCCCCATGACTGACGATCATTTCCAACCCTAGCATTGAGTGAGTGAGTGAGTGAGTGAGTGAGTGAGTGAGTGAGTGAGTGAATGAGTGAGTGTGTTTGCTTTGCAGTTTTGTTGCGTATTGCAACGCTAATTTTCCCCATCTTTCAGGATGCTGTAGCTCCAGGGTGGTGTCATATGTTTTTTCAAAATCACAAAAGATTGATACCACATGGCGGCTTCTTATTAGACCATTACAGATGAATGTTTCTAGTCGAATAAGTTGGTCATTAGTACCTTGGTTTTGTCTAAATCCACTTTGGTGTCTGGAGATGATGTTATATTTTTCTAAATGCCACATCAGTCTTCTATTGAACATCCTTTCCATTGTTTTACAGATAGAACTTGTTAGAGCGATGGGACGATAATTGGTAGGGTTGGAGTGGTCCTTTCCTCACTTAGGAATTGGAATGATGTTGGATTCGAGCCAGTGTCTTGAGAGGTTGTTAGACCACCAAATGTCATTAATTATATGTAGAAAAATGTTGAGAGAAGTGTCTGGCAGGTGTTTTAACAATTGATGATGGATCTCGTCTGGTGCAGTGGCTGTATCTTTACTTTTATGTATTGAGTTCTTGAGTTCTATTATTGTGAATGTAGTGTTATAATATTCCTTATTATTGGATGTGAAGTTGAGTCTTTGCTTTTCTGCATTATTTTTATATTTTTGGAATTTAGGGGAGTAGTGATCGGATGACGAGTTTTGACTGAATTCATTTGCGATTATATTTGCTATTTCTCCTTTGTTTATAGTTCGTCCTCCATTTGGTGTGCTGATAGGTGTTCCAATTTTCTCCCAGTTATTTTTCTTCTTATTTCCCATGTTTTTTTGTTGTTTGTTTTTTTTTTTTGATGGCGTGTTATTGTTTACTTTTGAAAAATAATTTTGCCAGCCTTTTTTAATAATGTAGCGTGCTTTTGCTCGTGCTTTTTGGTATTTTTGGAGGTTAGTTTTGGTAGGATGTTGTTTGAAGAACATTAGCATTTTTTTCCTGTTGGCTATAGTATATGTTTTTTTGTTTGTTTTTTTTTTTTTTGTATATGTGTTGATGTGTGATGTATTTGTATTTCTCTTCTAAATGATTTTTTAGATATAAGTAAATTGAATATTGAATTTCATTTGCATTTGATATCTCGCCTAAACCCCTTCACCCCTTCCCTGGTGTAACCCATTTTTCTTGTAACCATCAGTAATGAACTTGTATAATAGTTAAACATAAATGAATGTTGTATTTAGTTGCACAAATTTTCAGCCATTTTTAACTCCGGAATATTTTTATCCTCATTGAAGCCAAACCATTGTTTTCTCGGGATCACAACTAATTGAATTAAATAAACCAATATTTATCAGAAATTTTGTGAACAACAAAATCATCAAAAGAATTTCAGAGAATTACAGGAGGCGGATTTGGGAGGGGCGGATTGTGGTGTGATTACCAGTTCTTTAACAATGTAAACAATCATTGGAGTGAAATACAGAATTGTTAACAGTCAAGAACTCATAAACAAAAGTTAAAAACAATAAATAATTTATAGCAAACAATAGAATTATAGAATTATAGATTTATAGAATTATAGAATTATAGAATTATAGATTATCTATCGTTTGACATCACTAAGATATGTTTTGTTTGACTGCTCTCTTTCTTTTTTATCATTTTCTATTAAATTCCAATTGTAGTTAAATCTTTTTTAAATTTTCATCAGATTAAAACTTGTTATTGTTAGCGTTTTTCTTCCTTTTTTGCCTTTTTTGTCTACATGACAAATAGAAATATAAAGTTTTATAGATTTCTCATGGAAATATTGAAAATTATTACATTGAAAAATAAACGTAGTTTTATAATTTTACATTTCTTTTAAATAGCTGTTTAATTTTCTATAAGAACCAAATTATCCGTTTTATATCTTCATTTTTTCTGCATCTATCTTGTTGAAATGGGATCAGCACTGTTCTTTTCTATGCAGCTTTGGTTGATTGTGACAGTTTATCCCTTACTATATAATCTAGTAACAGAACTCTGAAGAGATTTGAAGTAGCTTCACATATTTATACTTCTATTAAATATCAAATATTTTATCTTCTATTAAATATTAAAATATTATATCTGTTATTAAATATTAAAATATTATATCTTTTATTAAATATTAAAATATTATATCTTTTATTAAATATTAAAATATTATATCTTCTATTAAATATTAAAGCATTATATCTTTTATTAAATATTAAAACATTATCTCTTTTATTAAATATTAAAACATTATATCTTTTATTAAATATTAAAACATTATCTCTTTTATTAAATATTAAAACATTATATCTTTTATTAAATATAAAACATTATATCTTTAAATAAAAACAATAATTTATATCTTTTATTAAATATTAAAAGATTATATCTTTTATTAAATATTAAAATATTATAACTTTTATTAAATATTAAAACATTATCTCTTTTATTAAATATTAAAACATTATATCTTTTATTAAATATTAAAATATTATATCTTTTATTAAATATTAAAACATATCTTTTATTAAATATTAAAACATATCTTTTATTAAATATTAAAATATTATATCTTTTATTAAATATTAAAATATTATATCTTTTATTAAATATTAAAACATTATATCTTTTATTAAATATTAAAACATTATATCTTTTATTAAATATTAAAAGATTATATCTTTTATTAAATATTAAAATATTATATCTTTTATTGTTTTTATAACCACTATTGTAAAAGTTTTATGTGCATTGAAAATTTCTTGAAGGAATTAATGCTGATTCTTTCACCAATAGAGTTTGGGATATGTTGGATTATAGTTTTGGGTGACCGGAGAGTGGGTTGACATAGATTGGATTAGTACTTTCCTTATTATAAGGTTAATATATTCCTTTACTTAGATTAAAAGTTACATCTAAAAATTAATTTTTTCTTACATTTCAGGTATTTTCTACTTTAAGGTTTATTCATTTCTTTTAGAATTATATTTTTTAATTTTTTCACATTTTATACCGTCTGAGTTTTTTACAACTAAAAGGTCATCATCTTTACAAATTGTAAAAGGGGTGCCGATTCAGCTGCACCTACATATTTTTAAAAAATAATTTCTTTACCCAAGTTGTGTGTGACCACTGATGTATCCGTTGAATACTGCCTGACTTTGAACTGATGAGATGACTTTTCAATATGCCATATTCACAATTGAAGACAGAAGGAAAAACATTACTGCCCAACCCCCATGTGTGCTCCTGTGGGAATAAACACTCTTCTTTTCCTTCTCTTTTCCTTTGCTCTTTCCACCTTTTTCTGAATGTTATCATATCATATGATTTTCAAAAGGTATTGCTCTCTTGGCCATTTCTTTGTGCCACATGTTCAAGTACCATCATCATCAGAAATGAATGCATTAGTTTACCCACCCAACAGAATATATATATATATATATATATATATATATATATATATATATATATATATATATATATATATATATATATATATATATATATATATATATAGCTTGTATATCCACTACAGGCCATGCCTTTTGGTCTTCTTGATTTTCGAAAATTTTACAAAACAAAAATCATTAATTCATCTTTAAGGAAAGTAATTACTCTAACTGATTCGGAGATGCAAAGATTACAAAATTGAGACCTTGGTGTGTATGATTTTAGTATACTTTATTTAATTGAATAAAGAATCTTCTTAAGTGTTAGGTTTTTAATTAAGGTAGTTAAAGAAGTGTCTTTTTATTCTGTGTATTTTCGTTTTGGA
Source organism: Euprymna scolopes (assembly GCF_053919585.1). Taxonomy (NCBI): domain Eukaryota; kingdom Metazoa; phylum Mollusca; class Cephalopoda; order Sepiida; family Sepiolidae; genus Euprymna; species Euprymna scolopes. Next base: position 85,929,886 of record NC_136508.1, on the reverse strand, counting down.
AGGAATGAAAGTGGTTTGAGGTCCTCAGTTTTATTAAGTTAGAAGTTGCGCCTATGTCTGTGTACGTTCTTATTTTAGTTTCATTATTTAAATGTCTGTTTATGTTCATATCGGGATTGGCATTTAAAATAGGGAGGTTTTGAATTGAATGTATATTGGTCAGCCTGTTGCGAGTTAATAGTGGGACAATCATTATAGGAATTATTTTGTAGGCCGTTGTTATTTAATGTTGCCATGTGCTAAAGCTGGAATATTTTGATTGGATTCATTGTTTATTATGCTACCTGGGTGGGGTTCATGTATCAGCAGCGTCCTTGTGTATGCAATCATTGTTTATTTTGGCAGTTACATTCATTTAAATTGTAAAATGTTGAAAATTGGTTAAAGGTTTTTTTTATCAGCAGACAGATTTGATACCTTTTTGAAATGGTACTATTGATTCAATTATATATTTTGGATGATTTGATTGTTTATGCACATAAAATTCAAATTAGGTTTATGGTAAGGGGAGTAAGATTCAGAAGTTAAATTAAGGGAAATATCTAAGAAATTAGATGGTTTTTATTTTGATCAATTTCTTTGGATAAGCTGTAATTTTTGAAAAATTTATGTAGTTTCTTGATGGTATTGTTGTAATGTCTTGGCCTAGCTGGTGTGACAAATAATGTGTCATCCCTGTAGCAAGTATCCCAGTGGCAAGTGTAAAAAACAGTGTCAAATAGTGATATTGCTCTGTGGCTGTTTCTTTTTTTATTCTTACAGTTTCTGTAACTATCTCAGAGAGAAGCTTCTCAGAAATAAAACTTATTTAAAATCTGGCATGTCAAGAGATCGCCTTTCGAATTTGTTGCACATATCAATTGAGCATGAAACTGTGAAGCTGATTGACTTTAATAAAATAATGTTTTGTGATCTTGAAGGGCTGATAATGAATAAGACAACACGATGATATAGTTACAAGTGTATTTGCAGAAGTATGGTTTTTGTTCTGCTAGATCTACAGCAGATGTGCTAACGGTTATATCTCATAGGATTTGTGAATCTCTCGACAAAGGCTTCCTTTCGAGGGCAATTGCTCGACATATCAAAGGCCTTCGATAAGGTATGGCATAAGGGCCTACTTCACAAGATATCCAGCTACGATATAACTGGAAATGTTTTCTCAATTATTAAATCGTTTCTCTCTGATAGGCTCATAAGAGTAGTGGTCGATGAGCAGAAATCAGAAGCTCACAGTATTAATGCTGGATTCCCTCAGGGGTTCATCCTGGGCCCAACTCTCTTCCTGATCTACATCAATGATCTCCAAAAACACATATTTAAATCATTCGTTGGCATCTATGCTGATGACACGACCATCTATGGCAACACATCAAAGGCTGTAAATGACAAAATTCTCTCTGATTCTCTCTCCTCTGATCTTGAGTGCATGGTACAGTGAGTGAAGAGGTGGCTGGTTGCTTTTAATGCATATAAAACCAAACTCCTATCTTTACATCATCAACGCTCTGATCCCCATCTGACATCAATTGAAATGGATGGCTCTCGCTTTGGGGAGGCTCCATGTTTTGACAAGCTTCTGGGATTGACATTTACTCCTGATCTGAAATGGAACATGTACATCAAATCTGTTGCCAAGGTCGCTGGAAGAATGGTGGGATCCTTCTACCGCTCCAGAAGATATCTCACTGCTGATGCAATTCTCTATCTATATAAAATTCTCTATCTATATAAAAGCCAAGTACATCCTTGATAGAGTAGACTTCATGGCTTAGTGGGGGATGCCCTTTTCTCTTCCTTGCAAGCTCTCTCCCACAGAAGAGATGTTGCGAACCTGTCTTTGTTTTATCGTTATTTCCATGAAAAGTGCTCATTTGAGTCCTCCTCGCCAATATTTCATAAAAAACACCCGTCTAGCTGAAACCACTGTCAATAATTTTCCCCACTCTTTATCTGTGCCTAAATCAAAACATAGATTCCATGAATAAAGCTTCTTTCTTAGTGCACGCCTGTGGAACTTTGTTCTGTTTGCCTGTTTCCCACCTGACTACAACTGGATGTCTTCAAATCCAACATAAACAAATTCCTGATAAACTGCCTCCTTAAGTAAGACACTTTATCAAATCTCTATTACTGACGATTACTACATTATTATCCCATTGATTACTGTACACGCAATAACCCTTATCCCCGAGTGGCTTCCAGGCCTTGATAAGTGGTGACTACCATGTAAAAAAAAAAAAAAAGAATCCAGTGAACCAAAAAAATCTAATTAAAAAAAATTTTAAATTATAGTTTTTATATTTAAATTTCATTCAGAAAAAAATAATTTTCAAAATAAAAAAAATAATCCCCACTGCATGTTACCGTTTACTCAACATACTCAATCTTATTCTCTTATATATAATCTATTATGTACATGAAGAATTTTCTCTAAAATCGATCTTCTTTAGTATACCACCTATTACATGTTTACATGTTACATTTTAAATATTAGCTCCTGAGTTTCACTTTTAGAAAACACCATTTAATATTATTTAAACACTTATGTTCAATTACATTTAGTACTATTTTGATACCCCCTTAATTCTACCATTCTAAATCATAATTTTCATATTCAATGATATGCCTCTGAGCTACCTCCACATTATAATTGGAAATAAAAACTTAATCTGCTTGATGATATGTCATCTTCGGTACCTGTCCACAATCTCTTTTCATCTAGAATTACAATCCAATACAATCTATCGAAGACCTCTTACCGTTTGGTTTTTAATATCTCAGTTTTTTATCTTTATTTTAAATCCAATCTAAAAACATAACAAATTTAACCGGTTTTAAAATTCCAATTATTATGATTTTATGATTTTTTTTTAGCTAATTGGAATATTCATTGTGACCAGTTGGATTTTACTTTATGAAAAGAGAACATATTTCAACTGATCTTGCATAATCAAAAAATAAGACAGAATAACTCTAAATTCTCGATTTGCAAAGGATTACTGTTTGTTATTCTGAATGTTTCATCGAATATAATTGGATTTTACCTTCAATGTACCAATCTTCAACCAATCTGGAACTTAATAACACCGTCCTAATTCTATTCAAGGTTTAATATTCTATTTGGATACCAAAGTCTCATATCCTTTTTGTTTTAACTATTATTATTTTCTCTATGTCCTTTAAAAAGATTTCATCTTTAATATATTTATTATTATGTATGTGCTGAATAACAAAATTATTTCAAACCAGATCTAATATTTTGCTAATGACTTTCCTCTCAGGAGATGAGCATACATTGAAAATCCATGGATTAAGGAAATTACTTCAAATGCTGTATTTTTTGTCCAAACACCAAATTTTATTTTGAAAATTATATTTTTCTGAATATAATTTAAATACAAAAACTGTAATTTTTAATTTGCTCTATCTAGTATATTGAGCAATTTCATTTGGCTGGGGTTGTTTTATATAAAAGTATTTTGTAAGATTGAAACCACAAGATTAAATAATCTGTGATCTTACTCATCTCATTACTCTCATATATAAATCGACTACTGTAAAGGCAATAGTGAAATGTTTATATAAATAGACATTTGAGGAAGTTATTTGCATATACCGATACCATGGACCAAAAAGTAGAACTGCCGACTATCAACTTGATGATTGTAGGTTCAAACTCTGGTTCGGGATGGGTGCAAGTTTAGCTGCACTGGAAAGCTGTGATACAGTGAAACTGTCTGTCTGTGGATGACTATCATGTATATATATATATATATATATATATATATATATATATATATATATATATATATATATATATATATATGATGATTGCTGCATCTTTCCAGATGATCGCTGTCACATTGAGTTCTCCCAATCTCGTCGTCCATGCCATCACAGATGACTCTGCACTCCTGCCATAAATTTGCACATCTTGAAGCCGATGTGATTTCCACTGAGTTGACTTCCTCTGGAGGTTGGAGGGTATTCCTATGAACAACCACATGTCTTCTCAAACCAACAGTAGACTTGCAAACTTTGCTGCATATTAAACAGATCGTTTGGTTCAGACTAATAGGTGCAAAGTTGACCTGAACAGGAGTTTTGTGTAACTTAAGGTGGTTTATGTAGCCAGCTTTTGACAAAAGCATTCGTTCACAAATGTCACATTTCCAGCTCTGTGTGTCATGTTTAAGATCATCAATTAAACCTTTGCGAAGCTCTCTCTTCAGATTGCTGTGGGCCTGCTTTTTTTTCTTTAGAGCATCACAACTTTCACGTACAAGCTTTTGCCTTTGCAGAGGAAGTTCTTCACACGTATGGATGTCGATTTCTAAGACTTTCAAACTATTCTTTATAGAGTCCCTGAACCTCTTCCTAGGCTTGTGTTGAGGACGCTTGCTATTTTCCAGCTCCTTGTAAAAAATTTGTTTTGGCAGCATACAATCTTTCATTCGAACCAGGTGGTACACCCAATGCATGTGAGATCTGATTACAAGGGTCTCAACACAAGCAACATGCCTCGCAAGGACTTCAGTATCGGGTACTTGTGCTTGCCACTTGATGTTTAAGATACGTCTCAAGCATTTTTGGTGAAATCGTTCAAGCTATTTAATGTGCCTTTGGTGCAATGTCCATGTCTCCGATGAATACAACAGTATGGTTAGCACACAGGTCTTGTAAATGCAGATCCTAGTCCTGTCCTGTAATCGGATTTCAGTGTCAAGAGAGCCATCCCTCAACAGAGAATTACTAAGGTAGACAAACGAATCAACTACTCCTAGTCTAGCACCACAGATCATGATGTTCAGCTCCACATATAACTGGCCCAGTGCAGGAGTGAACATAACCTTTGTTTTAGACAGACTAATCCTCAGACCAAAGGCAGTGCAAAGCTATCCATTATATGCTGCATATCAGTCTCAGTGTGCGAAAATAAAAAAAACAGCATCCTCTGCATACAGGTCTACGTTCCAACCTTCCAGAGGTTGAAACCCAATTACAGGAGACGAAACCGGACATATTATTTCTAAGTGAAACTGGAATAGGGCCGACCACTTTCCTAGATGAGTTCATAATTAATGGATACTCCAATTTAACAGCTAAATCTGACACCCAAGATCGCCATGGGCATGGAATATGTGCCTACATTAAGGATGGCTTCCCATGTGGCAGGGATATCTCTAGAGAAGATCCTAATTTACCCTATATGTGCTTCAGGGTTGCACTTGCTAACACCACTGCATTTATATTTTCCCTCTATAGGCCCCACAATAGCGGAGTTACTATCTTTAAGAGCATATCTGAGAAAATAGACCACATACTGTCTTCACATCCCTCGGCTAACATCCACATCTGTGGTGACTTCAACGTCCATAACGTGGAATGGCTGACCCATTCAAATAAGACAGATGATGAGGGGAGGTTTTGTCATGATTTTGCCATTGCTTATGACCTCACTCAGATAGTTCGCGAACCCACCCGTGTGCCCGATACACACGGTCAATATGCAAGCCTCTTAGACCTTTTTCTCTCAACTTCCCCTGAGCTATGTTCATGTACCGTTCATTCTCCTCTAGGATCCTCCGACCACTCCGTCGTATCAGTTAAGATAAAAACAAAATGTAAGAAGCCCCCAGACGTACCCCTCCACCGTACTGTATACCGATACTCTATGGCTGACTGGGATAGCTTCCGTACATTCATATCTGATTTACCTCTGCACTCCATGTTTAAAAAGGAAGTGTCCTCTATAGTATCAGATCTGACCGAATGGTTAATTGTAGGCATTGACCAATTCATACCATCTAAAAAATTCCAACAAAAACCTAAAAGCCAGCCATGGTTCTTCCCAGAATGTGCTGCTGCTATCGCGCGCAGAAATCACTTTTTCCATAGCTACCAACGTAATAGATGCACTGAGACTAAAGCTGCTTTCAGGACTGCCAGCAACCACTGTAAAAGAGTAATAAAAAATGCAAGTGAGCTATATGCCCAGTCTGTTAAATCCAAGGTAGCTGATCAGCGGCTTGGTTCTCACCAGTTTTGGCAAATAACAAATAGGATCCTGAACAGAAGTGTGCGTTCTATCCCAACCATTATCAATGGACCAGAGGTCATCTCGTCAGCGTCAGACAAGGCCAAACTATTTGCAAAGAACTTTGCAGTTAATTCTACCCTATGCGACAAAGGCCATCAACTCCCCATATTTCCTCCTATAACACAGACCAAGCTAGGTAACATACAAATATCCGTGCATGAGGTCGCCAAGCTAATAAAAAACCTAGATTCCAGTAAAGCAACTGGCCCTGATGGCATCCCAATTATAGTGTTAAAAAAGTTTCAACCAGAACTTGCTCCCATACTTACGAAACTATTTAAGCACTGCCTTAAGGAGAAGTGCTTTCGGACCCCCTGGAAGACCTCATCAGTTTGCCCTGTATTTAAGAATTCAGGTGATAAGTCATCTCCCTCTCAGTACAGACCAATAAGTCTCCTCTGTGTTATGAGTAAGTTGCTGGAATAAATATTAAATAGAGAAATAGTCAACCACCTCAGCAGGAATAACCTTCTTAGTGACACACAATATGGTTTCCGCTCTGCAAGATCTACCACAGATGTGCTGACGGTTATATCTTACAGGATTAGTGAATCTCTTGACAAAGGCTTCCTTTCTAGGGCAATTGCTCTTGACATATCAAAGGCCTTTGACAAGGTATGGCATAAGGGTCTACTTCACAAGATTTCCAGCTACGGTATAACTGGAAATGTTTTCTCAATCATTAAATCATTTCTCTCCGATAGGCTTATAAGAGTAGTGGTAGATGGACAAAAATCGGAGGCCTGCAATATAAATGCTGGGGTCCCTCAGGGTTCAATCCTGGGCCCAACTCTCTTCCTGATCTACATCAATGACCTCCCTAAACACATACTTAAATCATTCGTTGACATCTATGCTGATGACACGACCATCTACAGCAACACATCAAAGGCTGTAAATGACAAAGTTCTCTCTGATTCTCTCTCCTCTGATCTCGAGCGCGTGGTTCAGTGGGGGAAGAAGTGGCTAGTTACCTTTAATGCATCCAAAACCAAACTCCTATCCTTACATCATCAACGCTCTGATCCCCAGCTGGCATCAATTGTGATGGATGGCTCTCGTCTGGGTGAGGCCCCGTGTTTTGACAAGCTTCTGGGTTTGACCTTTACTCCTGATCTGAAATGGAACACGTACATCAAGTCTGTTTCCAAGGTCGCTGGAAAGATGGTGGGATCCTTCTACCGCTCCAGAAGATATCTCACTACTGATGCAATTCTCTATCTATATAAAAGCCAAGTACGTCCAAGGATGGAATACTGTTCCCATATCTGGGCAGGAGCTGCCAAAAACAGCCTATCATGCCTTGACAGAGTACAAAATAGACTTCGTGGCTTAGTGGGGGATGCCCTTTTCTCTACCCTGCATCCCCTCTCTCACAGAAGAGACGTTGCGAGCCTATCCTTGTTTTATCGTTATTTTCATGGCAGGTGCTCGTCTGAACTCCAATCCCTGGTCCCCCCTCGCCAATCTTTCACGAAAAACACCCGTCTAGCTGAATCCACTGTGAAAAATTTCCCCCACTCTATATCTGTGCCTAAATCAAAACGCGGATTCCATGAACAAAGCTTCTTTCTTAGAACTGCACGCCTGTGGAACTCTGTTCCGTCTGCCTGCTTCCCTCCGGACTACAACTTGGATGTCTTCAAGTCTAATGTTAACAAATTCCTAATGAACCGCCCCTTAAGTAAACACTCCATCAAATCTCCACACTAACGTAATGTACTTGCAATAACCCTTATCCCTGAGTGGCTTCCGGGCCTTGATAAGTGGTGATCACTGTGTAAAAAAAAAAAAAAAAAAAGTAACTTCTTGACTAAGACCTGATGCAGCTTGGTTCTGGCATTAAATTTTCTAAGATTAAAAATGCGACCTGTGGTTTGAAACTTTAACATGACACCCTTATCGCAAGCAATCCTGAAATGCATGAGCAAGTTGAACAGCAAAATATATAGAGAAAAGTCTAGGGGGTAGGAATATCACCTTGTTTGGCACCATTGTCAACTGGGATTTCATCAGACAATTTTCCGTTAAACAAAACTCGAGCTTTCATGTCCCTGTGCAGTTCCTTGAATATTCTAACAAAGGTTCAAGGACACCCTACTTTTTCTAAGATCAACCAGAGAGCATCCCTGCTGACGGTGTCAAATGCTTTGGTCAGTGTTATATTCCTAAATACTTAGGAAATAAAGACAAACGTGAGTTACACCGAGTGGTATGTGTAATGGGGTTTATTTATAATACAGAAACGTAAGGCTGCTCACCTAAGGTAAATAGAAGTACATAGTAACAAGTATGGGGAAGAAAGTCTGATAATCAACACGTAAGACTATCCGTCTTACTGCGACTGCTTGTCTGCCGCTGTCTGCCAAACAGTCCAATATATATATACAGTTTGTAACCGGTGTATAGCCAGTTATGTTCCTTCACAACACCTCCCCCTGAAGCTGAAATCTTCCTGATTTTAGCTTAAATACCTCTTCCTTTTAGGGTCAGGGCTTAATCTCCTGGTAACTTTTCTCTTTCTTGCGCTTTTCCTTCTGGTCAGCGTTACCCGGGGTAAAGGTTTCTGTCCAGCCCGTATGGTCGGTTCAGGCGAAATATTCATTGTTTGCGTTACACACGCTGGTTTTGGTATATCAAAAATATCGCACAATGTTTCCATTGGTGTCTCTTCCACATTTGGAGACAGTCTGGGACGTATTTGATTTCTGTGTCTTTTGCAGACAAAACTTAATCCTTGGATGGTATAGACCATGCTCCCAATCCTTTTTTTGATAATACCTTCAACCCACTGATTTCGTCCATTTTGAAAATTTTTGAAATATACATTTTCACCTGGGGAGAAGCACTTGGTATTAAGGTTTTCTTTTTTGAAAACTTTCTTTTTCTCTGGTAGCAGCCTATCGAAGACAGATCTTATCTTTCTTGCAAACATTAGCTCAGCCGGGGAAGAATTGACATTATTATTAGGATTTGGTGTCACCCTGTAAATTGCTAAAAATGTTTGAATACATTGTTCGTCTGTGTCCGTAGTAAGATTTTTCTTAAGTGCCCTTTTAAACGTATCTACAAATTTTTCGGCCAACCCATTCGATCGTGGATGGTACACAGGTGTTGTCATATGTAGAATATTTAGTGAGTCACAGAATTCTTTGAATTCATGAGCAGTAAATGCTGTTCCATTATCGCTCACTAAGGTTTTTGGCACTCCAAAACGGCTAAAAATTTCATTAAGCGCACTCACAGTGTTTTTTGCTGTTGGATGTCTAAACTTAAATATTTCTGGCCATTTTGAAAAAGAATCTACAATAATCAAGTAAAAATAACCATTTATAGGTCCCGCATAATCAATATGCAGACGTGACCAGGGTAGGTCCGTCTTTGGCCATGGCGTCGTTTTTACTGGAGGATCTCGAGCTGCTAATTGACATCCTCTGCATGTCTTGACACATTTTTCAACTTCCTTGTCCATACCAGGCCAGTACACATATCCTCTCATAAGGGATTTCATTCTCGAAATGCCCGGATGACCTGTATGAAATTCCTTCAGAATTTTCCTCTGTAACGTTAGTGGAATTACGATCCTCTCACCATACATGAGCACATCTTCACAGATGGAAAAAGGCGTTGTTTGATCTACCTTTTTATTTTTTTTTATCCATCCCAATTGATTTTTCATTTTCTTAATGAAAATGTCATTTACTGCCTCTTTTTTTATTTTTTCGAAAGTTACCGGAAGTTCACGTATCATATTACACATTGAACTTGTACATTCACTTTCGTCTTTAAGCGCAGCAATTACCGTTTCTTCGAAACTTTCGCTTCTTTTAGGGATCAACCGTGATAATGCATCTGCGTGTCCTAACTTTTTTGAGGATACATGTTCCATCTTAAACTGATAGTTTAAGAGGGTTACAGCCCATCGCTGTAATCGATTCGCAGTATGTGTGGGAATGCCTTTCTTTGATCCAAATATGGTAAGTAGGGGTTTATGGTCGGTTTGCAAAATAAAAGATCGTCCATGGAGAAATCGATTGTACTTTGTAATTCCAAATATTATCGACAGCGCCTCTTTTTCAATTTGGCTGTAATTTTTCTCCGCTGCAACCAACGTTCTTGAAGCATGGGCGATAGCTTTTGTCCTACCATCCTCATACTTGTGAAGTAATACAGCGCCAACACCGTAATCACTGGCGTCCGTTGCTAGTATTAGTTCCTTTTCTGGATTGAAATGTGCCAATGCTAAGTCTGACAGTAGACATCTTTTGATATTTTGGAAAGCAGATTCACATTCCTTATTCCAGTTCCATTTAACACCCTTTTTCAGTAACTCGTTAAGAGGAGCTCTTAAATTATGTATGTTAGGGATGTAAATTGCATAGTATTGAACTAATCCCAAAAACGATTTTAATTTTGTCACTGAATCTGGAGCAGGCATCTTTTCAATTGCTTCAGTCCTTTGTGGATCCGGTCTTCGACCCTCTTTGTCGATTATTTGACCTAGATATTTAATTTTTTTCATAAAAAAATCGCATTTTTCTGGGCTCAATTTAAAACCAAATTCCTGTATTCTTTTGAATACTTCTTTTACATGCTTCTTATGATCTTGCAAATTTTCACTTTTAATTAGGATATCGTCAAGGTAGGCGATTGAAAATTCCAACCCTGCCAGCATCGTGTCCATAATTTGCTGGAAAATAGCAGGAGCAACCTTTAATCCAAAAGGAAGCCTCTTTAGCTTAAAAATGCCCTTATGAGTATTTATGCCTAAGTATTTGGAGCATTCATCGCTGATCTTAATTTGCAAGTAAGCATCTGAGAGGTCTATCTTAGAAAAAATTTTTCCTCCGTTAAGCTTAGAGAACAGATCTTCTGCGGACGGAAGGGGATAATTATGGTCCAATAGACAGTCATTTAAACCCGTTGAAAAATCTCCACAGACCCTTATTCTGTTATTTTTTTTCTTTACATACACGGTTGGACTTGCCCAATCTGTGTGGTTAACTTTTTCAATGACTTCCAGTTGTTGAAGTCTATCCAACTCTTTTTCGATTGCGTCCATCGCTGAAAAAGGCACATTCCTTTTAGGTTTGAATACTGGAGTGGCATTTTTCTTTAATTCAAATTTTGCCTCTGTCTTAATACAGAGTCCTAGTCCTTCGGCAAAAACATTGGGAAATTCAGTTTTCAAATCCTTCAGGAAGTCTTCCCTTTGGTTTGCTTTTTCTGCAGTTAAAACGTTACAAAACGAATTTATGGGTTTCTCCCATAAATTAAACAGGACAATCCAATCTACCCCAAACAGGCATGTATTCTTTCCTGGTACGACGTACACTTTGGATTTATGAGTCTGGTTAGCGAATGTCACTTTGCATTTTAATTCTCCCTTGAACTCTAATCTTTTGCCGCACACACTTCTCGCCGTCTTTCTGGTTTTCGTTAATTCAGGTCGACCTATCCTTTTCCATATATCTTCATTTATAATACTAATATCTGCACCGCTATCCAGAAGCAATGTAACCAGATGTCCATTTATCCGAACATCAACATATTTCCGTCTTTCGCAGCTTTTTTCTTTATTCATGCGAAGCGTATTTACATTATCGGTCCCTTGTCTTTTCTTCTGGGCACAGTATGTTCCCTTGTGACCTCTGAGACCACATTCATAACATATTTTGTTCCTAAACCAGCAGGTCTTATTGTTGTGTCTTAAACTACCACAACATTTACACTTTAGCTTTGGGTCTTTGTATCCTTTAAGGATCCTGTGTTCTTGGAACCTGGACTTTCTTGTGGTCCCTTGCCTTTTTACTTGCTGCACCTTAAAAATATTTTTCTCTTCAATGCGAGTGTTGTCTTTCTTTATGTTAATCAGACGTTGACACTCTTCAGTGACTTTTTGCAATGTTATGTTAGGATCCGCCTCCATAATTGTTAGGATCCGTGAACGTATATCTTTGTCCCTTGGTGCTGTGAGACCTTGTACAAAGATTAAACATTTAAATTGGTCTGCGGAAATTTCATTCAATTTAAATGATTCGCATAAACAGTTCACAGTGCAAGCATATTCTAGATAGTCTTCAGCTTCTGCCTTCTGAATGTTCAAACATTTGTATCTAGAGTGAAATAGGCTATCCCTTTTATCAAATATTTTCGACAAGGTACTAATTGTTTCCTCGAACGAAACCTCCTCCGGTTTTTTTGGTAGAATTAGATTTGCATACTTGGTGTTTTCATCAGTACCCAGTTTTTGTAGTAGCAGGGTAACTTTTTCCTCATCGGTCCAGTCTAAACATCTTTTCGTAAAAATTGTTTCGTATCTTCTGTAGTATGCAGGGAAAGTAACACCAGTATCCGGGGAGTAACGAAATTCCGTTAGTGAATTTGAAATACCCTCGGCAGAAAAATTAGTCTTCTTCCCGGTCGACGTTAGAATTAGCTTTTCTAAATTCTTTTGCTGTGTCGACATTTGTCGTTGTAGTATGTTTGTTTGTTCTTGTTGTGCCTCTAAAGTTTTTTGTGTTCTTTCTTGTTGTTGTTGCAGCTGTTGCTGTAGCTGTTGTTGTTGAATTTGTTGTTGTTGTTGTTGTTGCGCTAAAAATTGTTGAGTCATTTTTGTCTGTTCCTGGATGCTAAGGGCTAGAGCCTTAGTTAACTCTGCTAATTGTTCCATGTTAGCTTCTAGTACAAAAATGTCTTTTCGAATTCTACACAATAATTCCAAAGAAAAATCGTAAATTTACGTATATCGTAAATTAGTAGCAATATGCAGACACAACACGTTTCAACAAAGTTCATCCATAGTAATTCAACAGGCTTTGTAAAATAATTCTTTTTTTTTTTTTTTTTTTTTTTTTTTTTTTTTTTTTTTCAACAACGTAAGTTCATACACAAAATATTTCTTACTTCCCACGACAAATAGTTCCAATTATTTATATAAAGGCAATAACAAACAATTAATTTTCCAAAAAAAAAAATATATGGCTGCCGTTCCCACGTGGCATAAAATGGTACAATAGTCGTTGTATTTATATTTTTTCTTTCGAAACTCGTAATCCTTTAGTGTAGTTTCGAATTCAACTTGCGACCATTTTTTTTTTTTTTTTTTTTTTTACTTGTCAAAATAAATATAAATTCCACTTTACCTTGAACATGTTTCTATAATTTCTTGTGAGTTCTTTACGAAGAAAAATCCGTACTTTTCGCTACTTTAGGTAGGAAAAATTTTTAAATTCATTGACGCACGTGGTCAAAAATCCTTGTGTAGTTTGTTTTTTTCGTAAAACAAAAAATCCTTGCATTGTACACAGTCCTTGGTACGGTAATTTATCTCTGTTAAGAGAAAGAACATCCTTTCGTCGCCATTGTTATATTCCTAAATACTTAGGAAATAAAGACAAACGTGAGTTACACCGAGTGGTATGTGTAATGGGGTTTATTTATAATACAGAAACGTAAGGCTGCTCGCCTAAGGTAAATAGAAGTACATAGTAACAAGTATGGGGAAGAAAGTCTGATAATCAACACGTAAGACTATCCATCTTACTGCGACTGCTTGTCTGCCGCTGTCTGCCAAACAGTCCAATATATATATACAGTTTGTAACCGGTGTATAGCCAGTTATGTTCCTTCACAACAGTCAGATTCACAAACACTTGATACAGCAGTATCTGTTGTTCAATAGATTTCTTCTGGACTTGCTGGGCTGAAAAAATCATATCCATAGTTCCTCTGCCAGACCTAAAACTACTTTGTGGCTCTGAAATAGCATTAGGACAAACATCCTCAAGTAACCTGTTTAATAAAAGTCATGCGAGAACTTTTCCAGCAACTTCTAAAAGCGTGATCCCACAGTAGTGGTCACAAACATTTTTCTGTCCCTTTCCTTTAAACAGGGTTACTAAGACACCATCAATCCAATCCTGTGGAACAGGAGCACCTGCCCAGATTTCCTCAACAAGACAAAGGATAGCATTAGCAATATTCACACCTCCAATCTTAAGAAGTTCCACTGGAACACCATGCAAACCAGGTACCTTGTACGATAGCCAATTGCACCTCAACCAGACTAGGCAAACAATCCATTCTGAATATGATATCACACTGTGGTAGGCTATCAATTGCATCAGCATCTACTGCTGAGGGATTGTGAAACGCATCAGTGTAGTGCCCTTGCCATCTTTTCAAGATATTTTCTGGATCCTTAATGACAACAGAACTATCTTTTGACATCAGGGGAGATATTGAAGAGAGAGGAGGATCAAATACTTGGCGCAGGAGTCTATAAAATTCCTTCAAATTCATTGTGTCAAACGCCTTTTGGATCTGTACCGTTATATTCATCCACCATTAGTTTTTCATTTTTCTTAACTCACGTTGCAATGTGGCTTTCACATCTTTGTATTGTTGCAAATTAGTTGTATGATCAGAATAATCTTCATGAAGTAAAGATTCATAAATTGTCTTTTTATTCATCAGCAACTGATTAATTTCAAGATTGTTGTCGTAAAAACAGTCCTTGTTTTTATCCCTCTCAAAACCAAGAACTTCAGCACCACCAGAATAAACCTAAGTCTTAAAATTCACCCATGTACCATCAAATGCAAGATTATCAAGCTTTTCCGCCATACTCTTTTGAACTTTAAGCAACTTTAATTTGGCGACATCAATACGGATAGGCACCTTAACGCCACTATGACAAACTTTATTAGGGATTCGTAGATTAAACTTTTCTCTCACCAATTTGTGATTGGTGTCACATTCAGCACTGCACATGACACCAACAGTATATGCATCTCGAAGGTTGCATTTTCGAGTTATGATGAAGTCAATTAGGTGGCCATGCTTTGAACGTGGGTGCATCCAAGCAGCTTTGTGCTTCAGTTTACGGTGAAAAAAAGTGTTACAAGAGCACTCCAGGTCTCATAGTCTTTCCCAACACGGGCATTGAAATCACCAAGAATAACGAGTTTTTCATTAATTGGTGTAGATGCAACAACAGAGCGCAGAGACTCATATAAACACAAGATGTCATCTTCATTCGCTTGAAGAGTTGGTGCATAGACCGAAAGAATAGTGATGAATCTGTTGTGTGAGAGAGGAACACAAAGTTTCATGATGCGATCACAGATACTGGAAGGAAATTCCATAGTATCAAGCAAGGATGTTTTAATCTCAAAACCTACTCCACCATTTCTACGGATACCCTCTGGTTTACCAATCCAGAAGAGAGTGTAGCCTGATGATATCTCTGTCATTTGATCTTCTCCGAAGATCTTCTGCTCTATCAGAAACCCAGACGGGTTTCTGATAGAGCAGCAATATCTATATCAAGTCTCTACAATTCTGCAGTGACAAGCGCTATCCTGCACTCTGGATGGTTGGATGATGCTTTATCAAAAAGAGTATGTACATTCCAACAGCAGTGAAGGCATGACAACGATGTTAAGGTAGGGTTCCTGTCACCTCTGTGCAGATTTGTGACTGTGTACCCCCAACTGGTCGAGTCTGTAGACGTTGCCACTCCTCCATCGCCATAGGACTTGCAATAGAAATGAACAACAGATAAAGATAAGATATAAAAAGATAAGAGATAAAAGATAGATCTCAAGTAACATCTGTACATCGTTGTATTAAAGTGACAATCACTTGTACAACACGAGTACCACTTTCTAAGTCTCAGCAATAATAACCTAGTGACAAGCCATTGCAAGATGACTGGTAATTGCTTTGACCGCAGATTTTTCATAAGAGTTTTCCTCCCCTAGAAAGATTGCCTTCACCATAGCTTGCAGGAGCTCCTTCTACCCCGCTAATTTCATTTACCCATGACTGGGACTTAGGTAGCTGGGCACCAGAGCATGGTCCACACGCTGGTGGGTCATGAATGCCGCAGTCAACAGGGCCTAAGCTCCTGTGGAGGTTTCTCCAGGGTTACCTCACCCCACAATACACACACACACACACACACACACACACACACACACATATATATATATGTATACGGATATATATATATATATGATGATTGCAACATCTTGTCAGACGAGTGCCACTCCCTTAGTCACTGGAAGTCCATGAGCCCGAAGATAACCTTTTTTCTTTTAGTCCTGCCAACGAATTCACACAACGGTCCTTGGCATACATACATATATATACATATACACACATACATACACATAAACATACATACATACATCCATACATACACAATACATATAACACATACATACAAACATATACAAACATATACATACACACATGCACACACATATACATACATATGCATACACACATGCACACACATATACATACATATGCATACACATATATACAAACATATATAAATATATACAGACATATACATACATATTCACATACATATATGTACACAGGTATTCACATATACATATATACCCATAAAGTTCCCTACATATATCTACACATATATATGCATTTATACGCATACATATATATATGCATATATACATATACATACATACACACAAATATATATATACATACAAACACACAAATATATATATACATATATGCATACAAACACACATAAACATATATACACAAAAATAAATAAATAAAAATATATACACACATACATATACAAATAGATATACATACACATACATACACTAGTACATATATGGTCGAGGCGACTAAGACGTTGGAACAGACATTGCAAGTCTCCAAGGTGCTGAGTTCAATCCTGAGCGAAAGCAGTGGCAGTGACAACACAATGGCAGCAACAGCATTAAGCAGTAGCAGCAGGGACGGCCTGAATGGAACGAGAACATGGTACCCCCGTAACAATAAAGGGTTGGGTTCGAAATTTCAAAAAAACAGTTCCCGAGTTCAAGATACACCTGAAGAAGGCCGAAGGATGATACAGCCGAAACGTAGTGGAAAAAACACCAAAGATGAAGTAGTGAGTCCGAAAAACGAAATCCATAGCTTAGTTTTGTAGAAATCTTAAAGTTTACACAATGAAGATTTTATCAAAATCCAATAATTATTCTATTTTAGGCAAATCATAACAAAATTTTTCGCTTGATCAGCTTCAAAAGCAGCGGGGGGGGGGGTATTTTTGTTCACACCTAATTAAATGAAATATTCAAATCAGAGGTGTTTCATCGAATTAATCAGATAAATTTTACAAATAAAAGTAAAAAAAAAAAACTCTAAAATTTTTGTTTTTTCAATCTTCAAAAATCTTGACAAAGCTTCGGAAGAGAAGTTGCACCATATTTTTTTATGCTAATTGCAACGTTCTGTATTTCCTGCTGTCTCATAAGAGATTGCTTTTATGAAATCAGTGTCTGCTTCATTTAACTTCACTTGCCATCATCTGAGTTGATTCCCTGGCCAGTCATCTAAAATAACCCTCCAAACTTTGCATTAGTTACAGCCAACAGAAGTTCAAATAAATCAATTTGGTACTGTTGGCCGGTTCCATTTTATTATTCATACAGGAACACAGAAGTAATAGCACCAACATGTTCTTGACAGCAGTTCACCTTTTGCTCTAAAATAGAATATATGAAGGGTTGAGATTTTATTATGCTTTATTTGTTTGGGTTCTGAAAAAGAACCTATTTTCAAGGATCCAAATCTTCTCCTTGATCATCTTTAATCTCTTGACACTCAACCTTTAAGTGAGTAACTCAGTTTCGACTGACAAATAAAAAAGGTTTAATTCTCTGATTCTCATGCCATCACAAGTGTTCTCCTTCAACTTATCCAGGCATGTTTTCCTTGGCACCAAAGTCAACAAGTATTTTTTAAATATCTTGTTCCTGTGGATCGCAGTCTGTTACTGATCCTGTGCAGTTCTAGGGGGTCTACCCTCCCAGGTTTTGTCTTCTCCTTTTAAAAATGGGTTAATTCATTGCTAATTACATGAGGTGCCCTTACGGAGAAATGCTGATTAGGTTGCCAGGCTAGAGAGCTATACCCTCTAGGGTGCCAAGTCCTCAATTTCACTTTCCAACACTTGTATCACATCATTCTACAATGGGACGAAGATAACCTTCAACTTTCTTGATTTAACATGCATTATCTCCCTTTACCTCGGCTACAGAAGACACCAAAAATTAAAAATAATAATAATTTAAATGGTTAGTAGAAAAAATAATTATCTTTTGTTAAATTATATTTTTTAATTATGAATTAGATTTCCAAATCTGGAAAAACATTTACTTTCTCACCTGGCACAGCACATATATTCACAAGAAAAACTTAAAAATAAATAGATAATTTATCACAATTTTTGCTTCTAATACAGTCATATATTTTAAAAATAATTTAGATAATTGATGCAATTGTGTCTATTTGCTGATGACAGTGTGCTTTATTTTCACCGTGTGGGCAAAATGAGCATACACATATCCATGGTTTGGCTGAATCTTTAGAAAATTACCTCCAGTCTGTAATAAATTGAGGGTAACATTTAATATTACTCAACGCTCTCTCCTTTAACAATAACAACAAAGCCTTTTCAACCCCGACTGTCATGATTAATTTAATCTTTAACTGGGAGTCCATCATTAAATCTCTTCAACCTAACATTTACAAATGAAATGAAGTGGAACAAGT
This sequence comes from Euprymna scolopes, assembly GCF_053919585.1. Lineage (NCBI taxonomy): Eukaryota > Metazoa > Mollusca > Cephalopoda > Sepiida > Sepiolidae > Euprymna > Euprymna scolopes. The sequence goes on along the minus strand of NC_136508.1, from coordinate 85,911,174 downwards.
ACATAGAAGATATTATCAAGGCTGCTGCATAGA